>NC_141163.1:45868005-46165505 GCF_053477565.2 Lygodium microphyllum | reverse complement strand
ATTATACAAATTCCCATCTTGACTATGCCAAATGATGATACTACTCATCCAGTTTCTGAGTTGAGTGGATATAATACTAAGGGTCAAATTTATATTGATCAATAGCAAATTTGTCATTCAACCAATGGTCTCCTATTCCTATCACGATTAATGAAGAATGCGATTACAAGAAAAGATCATGCGAATGGGAAGAGCATGCAAGTTAAAATATGAGAACTAAATAACTTTTGGGAAGGAAGGAGGAGCATGTCAAGGTGGATTTTTATGGTGATGTGAGTTCTTTATGAGATTGAATTCCACACAAAAGCTTGTGTCATTTTAGACCTTAGAAAGAGAAAATCACTTCTCTCCTCACTTCTAGAGGATCACGTCTCTCGTCTTTCTTAGTGAGAGAATTTCCTCTCTCGTCTTTCTTAATGAAAGAAAAGACCTTAAACCTTGACTTGTAGGGGAGAGGATGACCCCAAATGAATGCAATGCTCATTACACACGAGTAAACATTCCCAAGTGTCCCTGGATGCACACATAAATACATACACACAATGCTAATGCACTTCCTCTTCTTAGAACTCAATCCATGTTCATTTATGTGTAACTCCTTGGTTCTTGTGTACACTCTTACACTTGGCAGACACTTCTTTCTCCCTTCATAACTTGTACTGCTTGTACCAGATATCCCTATCACAGTGCTCTGATCACCCCATTAAGTGATGCACTAGGAATACTGGTATCTAAATGGTCTCATGGCCATGCTAGATCATCATCAACACTTAAAGAAAAGTGATTCATTAATTTATTGACATGAATTTATTAAATAGAGAATATGTAATAAGCAATCAATTTAGTGACATCCCTTTGGCTTCTAAATAGTTGACCTCAACTGTAGAGGGAATATATAGTCCTTAAGAAGATCTGGAAAGTCTTGTAGTTCTCTCTCAGTCATAAACTGAGTGTCCAATGGGGGATAATTCTTAAACTTAACCAAATGCTTCTGTAATACCTTACCTGACCTTAGAGTATTGTCATGATGGTGTAAAATTATTTTAGGCACAAGGAACTCTTTTGTTTCTTCTATGTCATGTAAATCTTCCTTGATTGGTTCCATTGGAGGTTCTCCAATATAGGGACATAGAAAACTTATATGGGAAAGCATTATGAATGTTCCAATGACTTGGTAGATCCAAAGAAAAAGTCACATCGTTTATCTTATCTGTGATCTTGAAAGGGCCATAATAGAGATTAGAAAGCTTAACCACTTTACCTTTTTGACCTTTCTGCTTCTTCAAGCAAGCCTTCTCAAACTTAAGAAGAACATACTGTCCCAACTTGAGATCTAACTTAGAACTTATGACGATGCTTATCTACTTCACTTTTATGCTTCTCTTGTGTCCTTTGGATAATAGCTTTTACTTGAGTGAAAGTTGTATCAATGTCTCTAACAAACTCATCTGCTGCAAAGATCTTATCCTTCGTAAGAAGAATGGGTGGTAAGTGAGGCTTACCATAGATGATCTCAAAAGGTGCCTTACCAGTACTAGAGTGCATTGTATTATTGTATGCAAACTCTACTAAAGGCAAATACTTTTCCCATTCTCTTTAATTATCAGAGACATAGTATTTCAAAAGGTCCAGTAGAATTAGCACTTTCACTCTGCCCATCCGTTTGAGGATGATAAGAGGATAAAAACTTTAACTTTGTCCCAAGGTTCTCGAAGAGAGCTTGCCAAAAGAGGTTGGTCATGCGGGGATCTCGATTACTTATAATGGACTTAGGCATGCCATGATGCTTGAAAATACGAGCAATGAATAGCTTAGCCATATGATCACTTTGATTGTCTTTCGCATAGGTATAAAGTGAGCTTGTTTACTGAATCTATCAATGATAGTCCAGATTGCATCATTGCCTGCTTGTGTGCAAGGATGCTCCATGATAAAGTCCACAGCTATACTTTCCCAAGGCTCATTGGGAATAGGTAATGGCTTTAGTAGACCATGTGTTTTATGCTTGTCATACTTTACTTTTTGGCATATCTTGCACTCGTGGACATATCTTTCAATGTCAGCTCTAAGAGTGGGATAAAAGAAATATCTTTCCAATGCTTGAGTAGTGGGTAGAATATCCCTATGTCCAGCATATGGAGATGCATGTGCTTTGTCCATTACCTTGTGTTGCAATGGTAATGCTACAAAAATTGTTTGATGATGATACAAATAACCATCGCAAATCGAGTAAGGTGTAATTGATTGACCTGAGTTAAGTTGATCCCATATTGTTGAGAAGTCGGAATCAGTTGCATACATTTTGGGTAAATCCATGAACTCGTTATGGTAAACAGTTGCGATTGCATTCACTCGAGGTCACCGTGATAGAGCATCTACTACCACATTCTTAGTTCTGGATGTGTGAAGGATTTGAAAATAAAACATAGATAAGAAGTTTGCCCAATGCATCTATTTCTCTGAGAGATTCTTCTGAGTGAGGAAGTATCTTAGACTTTGGTGATCTATTTTAATAACAAAATCTGCACCAAGTAAATAGTGTTTCCATACTTGAAGAGCATGTACCACCGCCATAAGCTCTTTCTCATATACAGGAGCATGTAGCTCACGGTCCTTGAGGCATCTGCTCTCAACTGCTACTGCATGATGATCTTGGTTAATCACAGCTCCAATGCAATCCCCAGAAGCATCGCAGTGAACTTTAAAAGGTTTTTGAAGATCCGAAACTATGAGAATTGGTTCTTGAGTCATAAGAAACTTAATTCTTTCAAAGGCTTGTAGTTGCCTTGATCCCCAGCAAAAAGGCATTCCCTTCTTAGTAAGGGCATGTAGAGGAGATGCAACATACGCAAAACCTCGTATGAACCTCCTATAGTATGAACATAGGCCCAATAAACTTCTAACTTCATGTATAGAAGTAGGTGTAGGCCATTCAACAATGGCTCGAATCTTCTCAGGATCCATTCTCACCAAATTGTGAGAAACAATATGGCCTAAGTAATGAATTTTTGAAAGGAAAAATTCACTCTTCTTAGCATTGACCTGTAGTCTATGCTTGCGAAGCTCTTGAAAAACAATAGATATATGTTTTCTATGCTCTTTTGCAGATTGTGAAAATATTAGAATGTCATCAAAGAAGACACATGTGAACTTTGAGTGAGGTATGAAAATTCTCTCCATCATTTGATTGAACATGGCGGGTGCATTAGTCAAACCAAATGGCATGACTAAGAACTCGTATAGTCCAAATGTCATACGAAAAGCTGTCTTATGAACATCTTCAGTTGCTATCCATATTTGATGATAACCGCTCTTGAGATCAATGTGACTAAAGATACTAGCCCCTTGCAACTTATCCAAGATATCATCCATCCTTGGGATAGGAAAACGATTCTTGATTGTGATATTGTTCAAAGATCTATAGTCTATGCACATACGGAAAGAACTGTCTTTCTTTTGAACAAGTAAGACTGGAGAGCAATATGGAGAAGAGCTAGGTTGAACTAACCCTTTTTCCAACAATTTGTTTACTTGTGTTAGGATCTCATCGTGTTGACTTGCACTTATTCAGTAAGGCGTTTGGTTAGGTGGTGAACTGCCTGGGATAAGATCAATTGTGTGATCTTCCAGGCGCTTAGGAGGTAACTCTCCTAGGAGTGAATTACTAAAAGAATCTTCATATTGTTTAACAAAATCATGTCTAGCTTGATCAATTAAAGAGAGGGTTTCTTTTAAAGTTTGAGACTTAGAAGCATTAGTTGGTATTGTGTGTTCATTAGAGGCACCAAGTGCCCTTGAATCATTAGTTTCTTTTGAATCTCTCACAAAAATCATGTATGCAGAAATAGCTTTCTTCATTTCTTTAGAAACGCTAACATGAGTAACCATTGGCATAGGCCAATCTCCAGCAATCAGCAATGCATACAATGTTCTGGCCCTTGAATTGAAATGCAAGGGTCTTCTTAACAAAATCAGGAAGAGGTCTATTCTTGTAATGCCAAGGCATGCCTAAGATAACATCACAGTTACCTATGGTTCTTGGTCGCAGTAATCCCCAATTCTAAGATTCAACTTCCCTTGAATAGGAGTAGAATTGATTGTAAGTCCTTCAAATGCCAAACCTGATCCAATTGGTATTCCCAGTTGATCTAGTGGAATTTGTAGCCTTTCAACAGTATCTGCTAAGACAAAATTATATGTAATCCCTAGATCAAAGAGTATCAAAACTCGTTGATTGTTGAGTGTCCCCTAGCCCTTTAAGAGTTGTCTTTTCTTCTCATTTGAATGAGTGTTAGCTTGCACATCCGAAACAAAATTTGAGGATGGTGGAGGAGGATCTTTAACCACATTTTCTTCCTTCCTTTTGTGAGGACAATCAGGCTTCATATGCCCTAACTCACCACAAAGAAAGCACCTTCCTTCCTCTATGTACTTTTGTATCTCAGAGGGTGAGAGATACTTGTGCATCTTCTTATTACCCTCTGGCTTTGAATATTGGTCATGGGTAAAGGTAGGTCTTCTTCGATTAGTCCTATCTCTTGGTTGATCATAGAGCTGCTCTTGTCTAGCTCTATAAGAACTCATCTCTAACTTTCGAGATGTACCAGGTGTATGCAAACTTTCAGCTATGATGGCAGACTCCATCATGCGAGATAAGGTTTCATGTGGATAAACCTTCATGGTTCTGTGTAAATGAGGGAGTAGGCCAGCTTCAAACTTCCTTTTCTTCTCTTGCTGATCTCCATGAAAGGAGTAACCTTAAGAAGAGTAGACCAAAACTTGTCAACATAACTAGTGACCTTTTCATGCTCTTTCTAGCCTAGCCAATCCCACTCCTTCTTGGCATCATTCTCAAAATCAGGAGGCAAGAACTAAGCATAAAACTCCTTCTTAAAATTTTCCCAAGTCATAGGTTTCCTTTCCTCCAAAATGAGAGTCAACCACCAATTGCTAGCAGTGTCTTTCAAGTGCATGCCTACATGCCTTAGCTTGAACTTTTATGAGAAATTACCATCAGAAAAAGTAAAATCAAATCTCCTAACGAAGGCTAACACCTTAGCAGGATCTCTCTTACCAGAGTAAGAGTCAAACTTTATGTCCTTATCCCCAAACTTGAAAGTCTTAGTCTTCTTAAGCTTGCTCCTCTTATGGTCACTCTTTCTCCATTTGTGGATTGCATGAGACTTAGAACCAAGAGAGTAGAAACTAGAAGATGATGATGAGGAGGAGGAACTTGAGTAATCAGGGGAGTAGCTGGTTGCTGAGGGAGATGACTCTCTCCTTATCCGCCTCACTCGAGGTGATGTCTTTTTACTCTTCTTGACCCGAGAATCCTTCTTCCTTCTAGGAAGCTTCTCAGCAATTGGATGCTTTGCATCTTCACCATCAATTGGTGCAATGGTGTTTCCTTAAGTATCACCATCTTTTGGAGGATTCGGTTCTTTATAAGTAGCTTCTTCCCTTGCCCTTAAGCTTTCAATCAATTGACGTACTTCGGGAATCTCCAACAAGCTACGATACTCTGTCAATTGAGCCTATAATTACTCACTTGTAGGTGCTTCATCAATTGCCATCTTTACCTTCTTCTTGCAAGGATTGCCTTTACTTTGAGAAAAGCAAAGAGACCTACTCTAATACCACTGCTATAAAATCCGAGATACAGGCTCAACTTTCTTATATACTTAAAATATATATGGCGAATATTATGTTGGCAAAGAGGGAGAATAGATGAGAGAAAAGAAAGATGTAGAGAGAGAGGGGTAGATAAATTGGCAACACACTAGGGATTGGAAGATGGGCTAGTCCCCCCTTGTGGAGTTATATTATTAACAAGGAGCAAGCTCCTCCGTTACACATAAGCGAGTTCTTACTTGTAGATCTTGGAAATAAGATCACAATTCCTTGCACGGTATACAACCGGCTAAGACTTGCACAACTTGGAAGTTGGCACCTTTTGATCCTTCTTGAGTCTCCTTCTCTCCTACACAATATGTGTGGGGCTCTCCTCTTGGCGCTTGATTTCAGCATAGCTTTCGCAGCACTTGCACCTTCTCTTCTCCTCTTGGAACTTGATTTCAACAGAGCTTTCGCAACACTTGATTTCAGTAGGGCTTCCACAACACTTGCACCTTCTCTTCTCCTCTTGGATACATGCAAAGTGATGCTTCCTTCACCTCTCCCTTAACCCAAGGAGAGCCTCCTCTTTTATAGGCTTTCAAGAGCTTCTCTTCTTGGAGAGAGAGTTGAGTTGATCTTCATGCAAGATGTGGTTGTTCTGCTCTGCACCATTAATTTCGAGATATCTCTTTGTGCGTTGTTTGGATGAAAAAATATTCAACACGAAAGTTGTAGATCTCGCTGTTTCCAAAAATCCTCACGGCCCATTTTTAGAGATCATTTTTCTATTGTGAGATATTTTTAAAATGGATTTTCCAAAAAAAGAGCTTTTTAAACTGTACTCTTAACTTGTGGTCCATGCAACCACCTTGAATCATGGATAATGAGAGTTCATTAGATTGCCTTATGCCTCAACCTTAAGATTGAATTCCACACAAAAGATTGTGTTATTTTAGACCTTAGAAAGATAAAATCACTTCTCTGCTCACATCCAGAGGATCACGTCTCTCGTCTTTCTTAGCGAGAGAATTCTCTCTCTAGTCTTTCTTAATGAAAGAAAAGACCTTAAATCTTGACTTGTAGGGGAGAGGATGACCCCAAATGAATGCAATGCTCATTACACACAAGTAAACATTCCCAGGTGTCCCTAGATGCACACATAAATACATTGTAAGAATTACACGGCGCAGCAAACAGAATTTGAGAAAGAGATAAAGATAGAGAGTACACAATAGATAAGAGAAGAATTAGAAAATTTCTTTAGCTCCAAACAACTGATGCTGAGATGGCTCTGTCCACCCGTGCGCTTCCACAGTGAAGCTTAGATGGCGATCTAGACAGAAGATAGGTGAAAAGCTTAAGGCTAGCTGGAACAAATCTGACTGGGTGAAAGATTGATGATTGATGGCTGTGAAGGGGTTTAGCTTTTATAGCCCATGAAGGCCGTTAGGTCAGCATTACCGACATACCATATGAGCCTCCACTAGTCGGCCAGGGAATATTCCAAGGAATATTCCCTTTACCGTCGGACCTCTTTTAACTCCCTTACCCTGTAACAACTCGATGCAATGTGCTTGGAGTTGCTACCAGCTTAACTACTCAGTCCAACCCAAAGATTAGACCCACAATGGTCACCTTTTTGCCATCTGGTCACATAGACCTCATCTGATAAACAAGTCAGGAATCAACCAATATCTGAGCTCACATTTGGCTTCTCCTCATAATGGGAGCCTTACAATTTTGAGCACCATGGATCATTGGTCGCACCTTATGAGGGTGGGGAATTGAGCATATCTAACACCCTCCCTCAATGTCCACCCATAGGTAAACTATCTCCTCGGCCCAATGCCGAGTCTCTGAATCATTGGTCGCACCTTATGAGGGTGGAGAATTGAGCATATTTAACACCCTCCCTCAATGTCCACCCATAGGTAAACTATCTCCTCGGCCCAATGCCGAGTCTCTGAAGATGAACTTGAAGCAGATCCTTTGTAAGTGCCTTGGTGAAGATATCCACTCCATTCTCATTTGTTGGATAGTAGACCAATTTCACTATCCCATCCTCCATCAAATCACGCACATAGTGATACTGGATCTCTATATGTTTGGTGTGTGCATGAAACACTAGATTTTTGGCAATGGCGATGCAACTCTGATTATCACATCTCAGCACAGTTGGTTCTTCATCCTACACTCGCATATTCCAAAGGATCCTTCTCAACCATACTGCTTCACATGCAGCAAAACAAGCTGCCTTGTACTCTACTTCGGTAGAAGACAATGCCACTGATGCTTTGGTTGTATGCTGAATCAAAGTCAAAACACTGCAAGAACAGCTTGTAACTAAGGCACACAATGCATCTGCATTCCTTCGTTTCCAAGATCGTAGAAGATCTGCATTCAGAGGATTCACCACACTAGGATTTGATGGGTTGGGGGTAGGCTGTGGTTCTACATTAGTCCCCAACACAGTCTCCAAAAGCTCATAAGAATCAAGGATAGTTGTAATTTTGAATTTCCACAAGGTATAGTTTGTACCATCTAACTTTCCTTCGCTGAAGGTTAGTGGACGAATCCTCAGCGTTTGAATAGTTGGTACAGCAGCACTACCTCCTACACCACTTCCTGATGCGCCAGAACCGCTTTCAAAAGACAACATTGTTCCTCTTTACTGTTGAAGCCTTTGCCTCTTGTGCTCTCTTCCATCCTTAGAGCCCCCTGGGCTTTGATACCATGTAAGAATTACATGGTGGAGCGAGCAGAATCTGAGAAAGAGATAGAGATAGAGAGTACACCACATATAAGAGGAGAATTAGAAAATGTAAGAATTACACGGCGCAGCAAACAGAATCTGAGAAAGAGATAGAGATAGAGAGTACACAACAGATAAGAGGAGAATTAGAAAAATTCTTTAGCTCCAAACAACTGATATGGCTCTGTCCACCCGTGTGCTTCCACAGTGAAGCTTAGATGGTGATCTAGACAGAAGATAGGTGAAGAGCTTAAGGCTAGCTGGAACAACTCTGATTGGGTGAAAGATAGATGATCAATAGCTGTGAAGGGGTTTAGCTTTTATAGCCCGTGAAGGCGGTTAGGTCGGCATGACCGACCTACCATATGAGCCGACTAGTGGACCATTGTGGGTCTAATCTTTGGGTCACATAGACCCACAATGGTCACCTTTTTGCCATCTAATCACATAGACCTCATCTGATATACAAGTCAGGAATCAACCAATATCCGGGCTCACATTTGGCTTCTCCTCATAATGGGGGCCTTACAACTTTGAGCGCCATGGATCATTGGTCACACCTTATGAGGGTGGGGCATTGAGCATATCTAACATACATATACACAATACTAATGCACTTCCTCTTCTTAGAACTCAATCCATCTTCATTTATGTGTAACTCCTTGGTTCTTGTGTACACTCTTACACTTGGTGGAGGCTTCTTTCCCCCTTCATAACTTGTACTGCATGTACTAGATATCCTCATCACAATGTTCTGATCACTCCATTAAGTGATGCACTAGGAATACTGGTCTCTAAATGGTCTCATGGCCATGCTAGATCATCAACACTTAAATAAAAGTGAGTCATTAATTTATTGACATGAATTTATTAAATAGAGAATGTGTAATAAGCAATCAATTTAGTGACACAAAGAGTGAATTAACATTTTTGATCGTTTTATGTTGTGGAAAGTTAATTAAAAAAAAGATCATACAACTATTCACAATGATCCAGTCAGCAAGACAAATGTGTTACATAGATTGTTTTATATTTTCTTAAAATTTGCCTCCCAAAATCTAGATGGACCTTGTTGAATGGTTGCCCTAGCTCCTTCCAATACCACTTTAATCAACTGTACATCAAATATGATCATGGAGAAGCTACCATAGTCCATTGAGATAATACTTTAGAAGTTGCCAAAATACACCATCTCATCTACTATAGTATTTGAATCTATGACCCACCATCGGCTCTCTTGCTTGAACTTTGCCATAACACCATAATCAATTATGGAGTACATTTTGTCAACTTGAAAATGTCACCCACGTAACCATACTCTGCTGTAGATTTTATATTACACACTAAAATGGCTAGTTGTTACATATAAAATCTAGATATGATAACAAAGAAAGCATGCGGTCACCTTTTGACTACATCCATCGAGTATGGGGACAGATCCCGCAATCACCACTTTATCTAGAGATGTACTATGAGGTGAGTTTGTATCGTGAGCATCCTCATGGACAGGTACTTCTCAAAGAGATAGACCATCTCCACCATTCCTTGACTTATGGATTCAATAGAGGATATCTTGATCTCCTTCTATGAGATCCATTGCATTAAATTTGACAACTTATAAATCGTCGAATGTATTTTTGGAGTGAGACACCCCCTAGTCACGATTAGTAGTATGAACCACTAGAAATTTAAAGCATCAAAAATATCAAATTAACACAAAATAGTAAAATATTGATTGTACTTGCTATCAATGATTGAACAAACTTGGTATATCTTGTGCCAATCATGGAATCTTAGTCTTATTAGTTGGTCATACTTAGAAAAACTAGAACTAAGGGAACGTATCATACCCATTTGGATACAAATAGACTTGATAATTTTCTTCCCCATGTGCTCTTCTTTAGTGGACATGACCTAAGAATCATGAGATAGTTGCAAGCAACCATCAGAGCTCATGACTATGGTCAGAGCACCTCCATCTTGCCTACCTCCTTCAAATCCATTCGTGCCCCTATAGTGTCTCTCTTTCCTATGATATGGTTCCACAATAAATTGCTACTACTTTCTTGAAAATGCATATGGATCCAAAAAATGATTGATCTATAAGTGGGTCCAATATGGAAACTCATAGAAAACTGAGAACTATTGCATTCCTTTGGATGTGACTTCTCGTAGACCATTTTCAACTCGTACTAGATTTAGGCATTTGTTTGTGCTAGAGTTCATCGAAGAAAACATTTTCTCGATTCATTGCCCTTCCAAAAGAAAGTGGTGTGTCCATGATATACCATCTTCTTCATGGTCTGTGACATGTGGGAGTCTAGTTGTGGCCCACAAAATGGACATGCATAATAACTTGAGGTAACTAGACCTGCCAAAATATTCCTATCTAGTCAATATAAACATGAATGAGCCATGTCAGATATCAAAAATTAAAACAAGAATGGAAGCCCACTTACCTGAGAACTTCCCAAATCCTAGAAATTTATGCATGGTCCACATAAGAATAGCTCATATATTAGCAAACCAATGACCATCATGCTTGCTCATGTCTTCCATAATGACCCCCTTCTCCCACAAAATCCTAAGCTCATCAACTAATGTATGGATAAAAACATTCATACTCTTAACTTTATAGTGCCGAGGAATGAGCAAGCTAAGGATCGAGTGACTTTTTTTTGTAGAAAGCCAAGGTGAGATGTTGTAGTTTACGAGGACTACACACTACGCATTGTAAAAAGTTAAGCGGAGACCGAATGGATTCATGCCATCTATAGTAAGACCAAGCTAAAGATTTCTTAGCTCTTATGCAAAGATTGGAAATGTGGAGTCAATGTGGCTCCATGTATGTGAATCTATTTGTTGGACTCCAATTGTGGATCTATTTTGTGCATTCCACATTGCCAACCTTGCCATGTTTGCCATACAAAACATGTGATATATACACGGTATAAGTAAAAAATGTTTGAGAATCTTCTAAGGGACAATTTGGCCTTGCAACTCTTGTCAATACATATAAGCAGTACACTTTGGACATGTCTTCATAGTCTCATAGTCTCCTTGAAACAATATACAATTGTTGACACATACATGGATGTTGTTGTAGTCCATACCAAGCTTTTGTAACAGAGTCATACATCATCATGAGACTCACGCATCATGTTTTCAAGTGGCAAGATTTGATATTTTAGCAACCTAGAAAAAAATCCAAGTGTCTTTGAAGAGCATAAAAATTGTTTTAATAATGGGGTCAAAAGAAGCATAGTATGTACATGAACGACTCGATTACACTCACATCACTCCATTCCTACTTTGTGCATATACTTAGGAGCACAAGGAGCATCTTTAAGTGAGATACTCGGCACCCATCATGTAATGGTATGGATGTCTCCTCTCTCAGTGGATTAGATGACTCAATATACATGGGTAGTAATGGATTGATCATTGTCTCCATCTTGGGCTTCAAGATTGGAGGAAGGTTCAAAAGGCCCACAATCTCTTCTAGTATCAAGCATGTAGTTAGCAGCATGTCCTCCAATGGGTGTATGGACTCATCTACTCCATCCGTTGCATGTCCATGAACTCTTCTTATGGGCTGCAATAGATACATTTCTTGGGACGGAATCACACCTCTCTAAAGATATTTTTAGGGCACATATAATATTGTTGCATGTGATATTCAATTACAATACAAATAATAACATATTAGAGAATTTGAAAATCTCCCAAGTTTCACTTTCAAATAAGGAGTAAATATTTGATCAAGTGGCTAAATCTTAACCCCATGTTTGAGATGGGACTTGGGGGGATTGCTTATATCGCACCTAGGAAAATTTTCACTTTCAAGTAAGGGGATAAGATTTGACCATGTGTTGAAATATTGATCACATTAGAAATTCTCAAAATTTATGAAAATTTTCAAATTCTTGAATATGTGGTTAAATATAAAGCATGATTGATACACACTTTTCTTACCCTTAACTCAAAGTTCGAGATTACCTGGTCAATGATCTCTTATTGAAACTCATCGAAGCGTCGCATGTGGTCTATAAACAAGTGACGCTTTCATCAAATTGCCAGCTTACATTGAGTGCATTGATCTCAAAAGCTCAAAGATGAAACCCTTTGCGCCTCCCTTTCACACCTTCCTTCCCTTTTCTTTTGCACCCTTCTCCTTCTTGTTCATGTACGGTAGTGGCAGTGGTGGTGGTGGTATTGATGAGCTATCCCTCTCTCTCTTCCTCTCAAAGCTTTGAGAAATCTCACTCTCTCTTTCATTATCTTTTACAAATGCTTTTGACAAATTCAGTGATTGAGTTTTTAACACTTTTTTTCTTCTATGAGCAATGTTGCTATCTGCATCACTATTAGTGTCATAAATACTAATTAGATATGCTAATAGAGATGCTACTAATGACACAAATAGCAATGCTAATAGCAATGCCAATATTTTTTGTCAGAAATGGCCATCGCTATTGTCCCATTCTCTTATAGTGGGTGCTTTTCAAATTATAAACCCACTTGCATGGTATTGCATGTTTTCTACTAGGCAAAGGAACCAAATCCCATGTATGATTTTTGTGCAATGAATCAGACTTAGATTGCATGGCCCTCTTCCAAGAGTGACTATCACCTCTGTGCATAACCTCCTCATAAGTAAGGGGCTCATCAGAATCAACAACTATGACATAATGCATAGAGGGCTCATAATGATCAAGAGGAAGATACTCTAATGAAGATACCAACATAAGGAAGGTTCTTCAACCTTAGTTATGATAGCATACTATTGTGATGCGACAATATTTATTAAGCATTTTAACAAGTGTTGACATGTAGAAGTGCCAATTCAAAATGATAAAATATAACTAGAACCTATAAT
The DNA here is from genome assembly GCF_053477565.2 of Lygodium microphyllum. Lineage (NCBI taxonomy): Eukaryota > Viridiplantae > Streptophyta > Polypodiopsida > Schizaeales > Lygodiaceae > Lygodium > Lygodium microphyllum. The sequence goes on along the minus strand of NC_141163.1, from coordinate 46,152,258 downwards.
AGCCTATCAATCCTGTGAGAAGTAAGATATTGATTTTGTCGAACCCATTTGCCATGCAACCTACTACTCATAAGAAAAGTACATCATTGTGAAAACAATTAACTATCTAACAAAATGGGCTAAGGTGGTACGGGCAACTAAACAAAACGATGCTAGGATAACAACCATGTTCTTATGGGAGAAAGTGATCTCTAGTGCTTGCTCCAATAGGAGTCATAGGTATAGATAAAATAGGAAGGACCACATTTATTTACAACTTTTTGGAGTAAGTAGGAACTATGGTTGGAGCCTTAGACATATCTGGAGGCAACATGGTTAACTTAGTATGTCATCACTCCTTTTCATGCAAATTTTAGGGGTTTCAGGACAAATTTGGAGACCCAAAAGTTAGAAGAGGATAAAAATCTCAGTTACTTTGTGTTCTAGTCCCCTTCTCTCTCTTCTCTTGTAAGTTTCCATGGCTGCCAACCCCAAGAATCTCCTAGATCTTTCTTCAACTTTTCCCATGTCATCAACCATAGCTCCACAAATTGCAGTGCAATTTGCATTGCCTATTCCTACTCCCTTCAACTCCCCTGCTGCTCACCCAAGACTTTGGCCAACCCTAGGCACTCATTCAACACTCTCCTTTTCCCCTTTTGGTACTCGTACTCTTGGAGTAATGGATAGTCTAGATAGCCACAGATTCTTCATGTGGAGCTATCTCAGCCATGAAAGCTTAGATTAAGCTTTTCCACCTCTAAAATCCTAGGCCCCTCAAGAGCTCCTTCAGCCATTCTTGACCTTAGTTATCTTGATTGAAGACATGGGGCTCTCCGTACAAGGATTTCTTATGGGAAGCTATGAAAGCTCTCTTTGAAGTTTTCCATTCTTGAAGATTAATCTTGGGCACAAGCTCGAAGTCTCTACCATTAGTGGAAGCATCAAATCCTTGAAGGCTTCATCCATTGGAGTGCTCTAATCAATCATGCTTGTTTGATGGATAAATTAGCATCATGGTGGATCATGATTTATTTATCTATCCCAAACACGAAAGATGTGTGTCAACACAATCTTAATATCACACTTTAATCCACTTGCCAAGGTTAATGTCTTTTGTTGAAGAGATTATGGTTGCATATGCTCTCTTAGTTGAATCTTTCATTGTATGCATGGTACCCACCTGAAATTAGTGACCCTCTTACCTTCCAATGCATCATGATTAACTCTCCATCAATTTTTTCCTAACTTTAACTCTTACTCATCATGTATGTCTTGGATTAATCCCAAATAGATAGTAAGCCACTGTAAAAAGAGTAAGTAGTAGCTAATGAGTCACTGGACTACCAAGGTAAGCTCTACCCAAGCTCTTGTTTCATCCTTGCATCTCATGAGAATACCCAATTCTTACATTCTAATGTACATGATGCTCATTTATTAATTAATTTTTTTTCCATGTGTACTCTAGCTAAGGAAAAAGGATGATGTTTCTCAATGAAGATAATCTCAAATTCTCCATGATTTATTTCTTGGCTAAGTGATTCTAACTACCACGTTGCATGAAAAAATTTTAAAAATTTGTACCATTGTATATGAAATACTAAATAGAAAATCCATGCACACCCCAAGAACCTAGCCTTTGCAATGCTTGGAAGCATTGGAGCACTTTTACACATTGGAGAGAATGAGCTACAAGACGATCTATGAATCACAATATGGGTAACATGGTGGAAGTTCAATTCACTATCAAAATGTTTTGTTTTTTGGAGCTAGATTCAACTACATATACTCTCAAGTTTATCAAGTGCATGTAGGACAAACAGGTAATAAGCACTATGATTGAGCCTCACGAAGACACCAATGGAGCAACAATGCAAATAGTCCTTAGAATACCTCAAAGTAAAAGAAACACATACACTTAGAAGCCTCTACTATTCTTAAGGTGGTTTACAAGGAACCATCAACATTGAGGCCCAAAATGCTACACAAAAAAAAGTGCCTTGACCTCTACCTCGAGAGCCTCTACTTCCCCAAGGATCAAGTCACCATCCATACTCAAGGTTCTTCCCTAACATTTCCAACTCTAGTAGTGAGGCATGCTCTTAAAATGATTGTGCTTAGTATTCAATCCACACACACTTCAATGTATGAAAATCTAATAGGACAAACCATTTTCATGATCATCCTCTAAATTTTTTATATCTCCTATTTACAATGTTTCCTAGAACCCTAGTTTATGGCACTTATATATTTATTCAAAAATAAAAAATAGAAAGATAAAATAAAAAAAACCATATACACATACTATTACTACCTCAAACCTAGGGATCATAAAGTTAGGTGTGATTGGTGGCCTCAGTCAACCAACTCCATCTTTAATCCCCTATCCCTTCTTCTCCTTCTCCCTCTAGAGCTCTTGTGAGAACACCAAGGAGATTGGAAAAATATTACAAGTAAATATATCTTGTAACATCAACAAGAATCTTCTTATCCTATTTGTTTTTATTATAGAAGGAAAAAAGAACCAAAGAAAACAAATTCACATAGCATCATAGAACAAATTTCCCATAGATTTATCTTTCAACAAAACATGCAATATTCTTCATTATCACAAATAACAAGGAAAAGAGTACATCGACATGTCAATCCTGAATGGAAATTATCTCATAGAATTGGAAATAATATCTTTCATAAATTCTTCATAGTCTTATTCTCCCATAGTCTCACAATCTCTCCAATATACAATGTATCAATGTCAAATGGGGCTCTCTCTCTCTCTCTCTCTCTCTCTCTCTCTCTCTCTCTCTCTCTCTCTCTCTCTCTCTGTCTCTCTGTCTCTCTCTCTCTCTCTCTCTCTCTCAATAAAACCGAAGTGGAGGGAGTTCGTGAGGTCAATCATATGAGAGGTCAGGAGCTCAATGTCATCTTCTCCTCCATTATTCTTCTCTATTTCTCCAACAGTCCACACCCACAAAATGGTATCCTCAAAGGATAGATACCCCAAACTTTAGGACGCTTTACATACGCTTGTACTTTAGATACATACAACCATAAGATATGACTTAGGATATGTCATATTTATCAACATCTCTCTCTCTCTCTGTCTCTCTCTCTCTCTCTCATGCTATCTTACAAGAATACAATAGAATAATGACCAGTGATTGTTGAAACACTCCCCAAAGGGTGTATCTAATATGAAGAGTCATCAAAGGCAACGTAATGTTTTTTCACAATCTACTATTGATACCATTACTACAAGTCTTCAACTACTACTTACTTCACTCAAAATAGCTTTTAAAAATTTACATTCCCCTCTTTCCAAGGAAGAAAAGAATTCCCAAGCTACTAACCCATCCAACAGAACCTATACATAGAAGGTTACATAGACATATAGAAGCTCAGAGAAGCCAACAAAATAGAAGCTAATAACATCACATAGCCAACAAAAAACCTATATCAATCAATAAAAACCACCAAAAAAATCTCAAATCATATTCAATCTCATTGATCCATATCCTCAAATCCTCAAACAAAAGTGAAACTATGCTTTAATAATAAAGGAAAATAGAAGGAGAAGAATACAAGACCAAATAATTGTCAAATGGAATAGATCATATCATAATAAACCAAAAAAACCAAAATGAAATACCAAAATATATTTAACCAATCCAAAATCATTAAAAACACTCTCAAAACCACTAATAAAATATTTATAGATCTCAAAAACCATAGCTAAAAAGATAATTTGGGTGTAACTAGGTTAATTATCTAGTATGCTTTTTCTAATTATTCACAATTTTGAAAAGAATAATTTAAATAACATTAATCAGCTATTTTTTTAAGATTGGAAATAAATTTTCTAGAAAAAATTTATGTCTTTTTATGTTACTATTACACAATGGGAATCTAATTCATGATATCTCGGCAACATGCAAAGTGGGACATTGACAATTCATTCATGTCTCCAGTTGGAAAACATGATTGCATGGGGTCCTCAAGCTAAGTGATAATGTCAATGGGTGCCATTGTTTGATGGGGAAAAATCATTTTTGCACTCCATGGTGGATCAATGTCAGCATGCAAAAAAAGGCATGTAACAACAACCTCTTTTGGTATTGAGCTATACTTGAAGAGGCCAGAAACTGAGCCACAATCATCAATAAAGGATAGAGAATCAATGAGATCATTTACTCATGTTGCATCATCCAACATGAAAAATAGGGAGAGGGCAAGGGACTCATGTGGTCATAAGTTGGGGACTACTTGCTAGCTAGCACTTACGCTCATGCGTGCTAAGTTAGCACCTATGTAATGTTAGAAACTAGTTTTGTTGATTTAGCTTGTCTTTTTCTTTTTCCCCTTCACAGCCAGATGGAGGGTTTCTAAAGTGCACTACTCTCATCAGAATACATTCTACAACACCAAAGAACACTTCAACCAAGTTTATGGCCTTCTAATTGAGGGCATAGACCTAAGAGCCCTAAAGAACTCTAATGTGCATAAAACTATCTTCAAGCACACTAGGGTTCCTCGTAGCAACATTCTACCAAAAATGTTTCAAGACATAATGTTATACTACAACTCCATTTACCAAAGACGGCCCACTAACGTGGAGATCAATGTCTTGTTTGCAAGGTCTTATTTCTTGCAATTCAACCCAAATATCCTCCATTCAAGCAAGTCCACTTGAGGAAGTCTGGTTACTTTGATAGTCACCTCTTTAAGTGAAATATTTATAATGCAAATATCGATGACTCCATGGATGATAGATCCATACAAGAGTATGTCGCAACCCCTCATAAAAGGGATCCTATATCTAGCAGTACCAAAATGGAATTAATACATGTGAATAAAGTGTGATATCAGGTGGAGGTAGAAAAAATAAATTTGTTGATAGTAGACTATGTGGTAGAAATTAGAGGATGCAAGAGTAGTCAAATTATGCAAGAAAAGTTTTTTTATAGCCATAGATCTATTGAGGACCCAGCACAAGGGATTCACTAGTAGTAATAAGGAAACGTCACCTGCGTGCAAGAAATATATGAAAATACCCCTTATCTACCCCCTACTTATGGGACCTTACCTTATAAAATGTACCTTTCTTCCCTTAAATAGCCCCCCTCCCTTACGCTCACGTGGTACCATATGGTAAACCCTAGTGGACCCCTCGGGGGACCCAGAAGGAGGCTACTAAAGCCTAAATTGGAATCCTTGCCACTCGATGATTCCATGACATGAGAGACATTGACAAATCAGTTAGTTTCATAGCAATCAATGCTAGATGTGCTTGGAATAGAGCCTATTGATAGAGGCATAGACCCTCTCTCAATTGAGTTGAATTGTCTAATTTCTTTGAATTACTTCATGTGTTGCTTCACGTTCATGAAATCTGGTTGATTGATTACCTATTTGACTTTTATGCATTGCAAACTGATATTCAACTTCAAAAGAATGTACTTTCGGATTACGAATGTAGCAAACAATCCTGATAGAGATGCTGCATAAAGTTGAGGGAGGGCAAGAACCGTGCTTCTTTCCTTCAAGACATTTTCTAGTGCCAACAACATAGCTCTACCAAAAAGATGTCATGCATGTGGGGTGGCATTTTGTGTTGTTAATGCCCAAATGTTAGTAGTTATACTATGTAAGCACATGTATCATGCTATGTGCTTCACGTCCCTTTGGGGTACAAGGATGCATTGTGTGTCTCCATGTTATTCAACGCTGATTCTAGTGAGTGCACAACAAAGTGTGTTGTGGAGTGCCAATAACTCAAACACTTGTACAATTACTAATGATAGTTAATAATAATTGATATATAATTGTGACAAGTATTTTATATGTGTAGTAGGTACAAGGCTAGTTTGTGTCATGTTATCAATAATACATATGCTACCAAATAGCATGTATGCTACTTATCTTATATGTTGGCTTGTTAACAATTGACATGTACATGCTTAAATCTATCAAATTTTATTTTATTTTTAAAATTTGACATGTTAGCTTATTAGCACTTGACACATACATGTTATTTAGTAATCCAAGTAGCCTATATGTAGCATAATATTAGCTTGATAATAGTTAGCATATATGCTAGCTAGAATGTATGTTATATAGTTAATAGTCAGCATATATACTCACTATGCTAGTTAATATATACATTATGGTAAATTAACAAGTAGCACACACGCAAGTTAGCATGTATGCCAACAAGTTACCAACTAGTAGGTATGCTAAATATGCTCATTAGCATATGTGTTAGCTAGTTGACAATTAGCATATGTGCTACTTAACATGTAAGTTAGCTAGTTAACAATTAGCATATATACTAGCTATCATAGTTAGCACATATGTTAAGTTGTTAACAACTAGCATATATGCTAGTCAACATATTGGGTTAGCTTGTTATCAACTAGCACATATGGTAGATATGATAGTTAGCATATGCATTAGCTTGTTAATAGTTAACATATATGCTAGTTGGCAAATATATTAGCTAGTTAGGTTAGCATACACGCTACTTAGCATATCAATTACCTTGTTAGTAGCTAGTATGTATACTAGATACTATAGTTAACATATACATTAGCTTGTTAGTAGGTAATATACATACTTGTTAGAATGTATGTTAGCTAGTTAACATCTAGCATATATGCTAGATATGATATTTAGCATATACATCATCAATATCATATGTTATTCATTTTCTTTTGTTCTATGTCAACTATCCTATTTATGTTGTGTTTGGTCTTTGTAGATCCTCTAACATGCCACTCTTCCAGAATAACAAAAGGTCCAATTGCATTGTCCCGTAGACAAGTGGAGAGTAGTCTACATAGGTCCTCTACAAAAATTGTGCATGTTGAGAATGGTACCAATAGTGTCTTTGCACCTATCAAGCCTATCTTTGCCATGTCGCAGCATAGAGGTCATACATAAGAGCTAAAGGACTCCACCATAGAGTTATCCTAGTCATCACCAAAAGTGGTACAAGGAGTGGAGGGTCAAAGAAGTGAGCCTCCCATCCATGAGGAGGATACCACGAGATTGGCACAGATATGAGGAATTTAACATTTTCCTCTAGGAGTTGGATATGCATGGCTATGGTGACAAGATGCCAAAAAATGCATAGATTATAGATGGCCCAATTGTCCTCCAAGAAATGGATATGCATGGCTATGGTGACAAGATGTCAATAGATTAGAGATGACTCACCATGGGGCCACCTTTTAGGTCAAATTTTGAGATAAACTATCATGAGGCAATGATGAGCCATCCTTCTCTACTAGAAAGAGGGATATTCACTTCAGGTAGATTAAGTTTCCTGAAACAATAAACACCCTTTGTAAAAGTTGGAAATGCTCCTACTGCTACATGTTTCTTTTTTATTATATTTCTTTTCATCCTTCTATCTACCCACCTCATGGAGGTGGTGCCTTTGCACTTTTTAGAGATAGAAGATCATCTTCTTGTCTGTTCTATCACAAATTGTTGAACTTTTCTACCAAAATTTCTCTTACTATTTTTAAGCATTGTGTTTGTAAGTTGATAATAATATATAAGTCCTACAACTCTATTCACAAGAAAGTCTTTCCTTGACATTTCACCACCTTAGTGACGTCGTTTGCTCCATGTCTCTATATTGCAATGGAGTTTGGTTGTAGGATTTCCATACAAGTTGTGTGCATACTCCTAATCCTTTCTTTGGGCTCTTTTGTGGTGATTGCACTTTGTTCCATACTATTTTTGAATTTCTATCTACAACAATCACAATAGAAGATATAGATTTGAAGATAATATTATTCCCTGAGGTAGAATGTTTTAAAAAAAGAATATTTAAGAAATGAAAAATTTTCCTTCTAATTAAGGAGATAGAAATATAGAGGCATTCAACTATTGCACAATGGCTTGCAAAGGGCTTCAAGCAATGTCAAGTCATGCTAGATGTGTGTTGTACCTTGCAAAGGGCTTCAAGCCATGTCGAGTCATGCTAGATGCATATTGTACCTTGCAAAGGGCTTCAAGCAATGTCGAGTCATACTAGATGCATGTTGTACCTTTTCCCTCACCTATGAACCCCCAGACCCTCTTGTGCCCCAACTATCTTTTGTGCTCTTTATTACAATTGATACAAATCTTGGCCCCCAATATGGGCCCTTGTGTTTTCCATTGAGCTCACTTGTTGTATTGTGTCATTGTGTCATGTTACACTTCTGCATGCCACTAGGATTGTTAAGTGTCAGTTGATACTGTTACAACCTAAAAGGAATTCCAAGACAGAAAATCACCAAAAAAGTTAAAAATGGAAGATAGCTCAAAGTGAGAAAAATGGAAGAGGAAGAAAAGCTCATAAAAATATAGGAAAAGCCTTAATGTAAAAGGAAGCACACAATAATGAGTGCAATGAATATTCTAACAAAGAAAGCATTGGGCAAATTGTAATTCATTTTGTAAAAGAGTGTTAGGCTCCCTCTTCTGCAATTCATAAATGTAAATGGGCACGAGTGAAGAAACCATGAAAAGAGGAAAGAAATAAGGAAAGAAGACCTTGGCTAAAATGCTCGGTCATGTAAAAAGGGATGGGCATCCAAAGAGGAGGAGACCATGTATAAAAAGGCAAAAAGGAAATGAAGAAGAGAATTCTTGTGTGTGGCTAAAACTAGCTCTCTTCTTCTTCTTGTCCTCACTTGCTTGAGCTTGTGCTTGAGAGAGGGAGTGCAAGGGAGTGAAGGAGTTAGTGTGTGAGGGTGAGGGACCGTGGTGGAATAGCTCTCCATCTTCTCCTCTCTTCTTCTTTTCTTCTCTTCTCTTCTCTTGTCTCACGCACAAAAAAATGGAGCTTGGAGCTTGAGGATCAAGCTTGCTTGAGCTTAGACCTTGGATTGTAGAGCTACCAGAGTGCTTGAGGGAGGAGGAAGCTCGATTGAGCATGGAGGTAAGCTCACTATACTCATGGGTATGACAGCGTGTACAACTATGTGAGAGGTAGCCATTACACTTTGCTTGAAATGCTTGAATCAATAAGTGGTCTGTGGATCTTGGTAATTGAACAAGAAACTTTCACATTTTGGTTCCTTTGCCAGGACCAACAGATTCAAGCTTTGAGTGCTTACTTGCTTCAAATAGAGTGATAAAGTAGGAGTATAACTCCAAAATTGCACTTGGTTTTAGGTAGGAAGCAAGGAACTCTAAGGCTATTTGATCTCTTTTGCGCATTAGTTTAAGTGTAGAAATATTTTTCTGCATTGGTTGGAATAGAATTTGTGTCTGTTGTATTAGGGAAATAAGGAAAAATACAGAAAAGATAACTCTCTAGATAACAAAGAAAGAGAGAAACAGGGGAAGAAAGGAATTAGATTTTGCATGCACAAGAAGAAGGAAAACAGAAGGTAAGGGGAGAAAGAGAAAACACAGAAGGTGAAATGAGGGGGAGTGACAAGCATGTACGCTACATCACCTATGATCCTTGCCTTTAACTCATTCAGTCCTTCTAGGTATGCTCGTGTGGGAGCTTTCACTCAACAGCCAAGACCCATGGACCACCTATTGTTTCAAGTGTTCCAAGCAAGCTCTAATGGCTACCTCTCACATAGCCGACGCGTCGTCCATCCTATGAGTGTAGTGAGCTTACCTTGATGCCGATATGAGTTGCCTTCTCTCTCACACACACCGGTAGCTTCACGACCCTAGATGCTAGCTCAAGCATCCTCAAGCCTCCTCCATCTCCAAGCTCCATCCACCATAGCCCCGCGCGAAAGAGAAGAGAAGAGAAGAGAAGAGAAGAGAAGAGAAGAGAAGAGAAGAGAAGAGAAGAAGAGGAGAGGAGATGGTGAAGAGCTTCACCCTCTTGATCCCTCACTCCCACACACTCACACTCTCACACTCTCACACTCCTCTCAAGAGGACACAAGCAAGGAGAAGATAAGAAGAGAAGAGAAGAGAGCTCTTTTAGCCATACACCAAAGAATGAGCTTCCATTCACTTTTTGAACTTTATATATACAAACCCTAAAACCCCCATGGGTGCCCATTCCTTTTTACATGACCAGCTATTATGACAAGGTCCCTTTTTCTAATTCCCTCTTCTTGCTTCATGCCCTAAGCCTATACCCGTCTATTATTTTACAAGTGGCAAAGAGGGAGCGTGACGCTCTTTTACAAGAGTTTTTAGAGTTTTTGAGGCACCTTTCCTTAAAATTGCTCTTTTTGCCTCAGTTTAGTTTTAGAGGCCGCCTCTACGCCTTTGCTCTTTTTCCATTCTTTTTCCGCTTTTTCATTCATTCTTCGGCCTTCTTGACTTGGGGTTAACATTACCCCCCTCCGAGTAGTTGTGTGAGGGTAGGGCCATATGTAATCTCGGGTGCTTGTGGAAGCTTGGTAATAATCTTTGTTGGAGAAGCCAAATGGATAGCAAGTGGATGACGGGGGCCTCTAAAATTGGTGGTTTGTCACCTTTGTGATGCCTGGAAGGAAAAGGTGCGGTGCTCTACCCTGCCATGAGTAGCGATTCTTGGGAGGTGGCAGGTGGTGGCTGAGCACTACCCTTCTCCTTAGATTTGGCTGTTAATATTTCTACCAATGGCCATGCGGACTGGGGTGAGGTCGTGCAGTTCTTGCTGAAAGCTATAACAATGAGGACATTGCCTATGGCGAGGTGGATGCGCTGCAACTCATAATCAACATTGCAACAAGTTTTCTTTTTGAAGGTTCGCCCTAGCAACGACTCCGTGCCTGCGTCTTTGGCATCTGGCAACACGTAGAAGATCATTGGTACAGTCTCAAACTCGATTGAAACAACAGCTCTACACTTGCCGAGAAGTGTGTATGAGCGGCCCCCATATGGGCTTTGTTTGGTGTTAGTGGGTTGTAGTGGTGGTTTGCCAAGTTGGGTCCAATGATCGTGAGTCAAGACATTGAAGTCCGCTCCCTCATCAATCAAGGCATTGAAGGCACACGTTTGCTTGGCAGTGACCGTGATGTGCAGGTATGCAGGCTCCACGGTTTCCTTATCCTCATCATCGATTTCGGTGATGGTGGCTACTTGTACTTTGACAGGAGGTTCCAACATTGGTGGCTCATGCAAAGGATGCGTGGGAGGATAGTACTTCTTGACACGACTTCCATTGAAGAATCCTATTCCCTCATCGTCTAGAGTCTCGAGCTCGACGTTGCCCGTTCGGCTGATTGCATGGACTTTGAAAGGTCCAAGACCCCTAAACTTTATTTTTTTCTTATGCCCCTTAACTGAGTATAGGAGCACTAAGCCGCCCTGTTCGAAGTTGCGTTGCTTGACGTGCTTGTCAAACCAGCTCTTGCATCGTGCCTTCTCACATATGAGTGCATGAGTGGCTAGAAGGCAAGTCTCTGAGAGGCATTCAAGTTCAACTAGGCATTGCATCCATGCATCCTTTCCTTCCCACTGCTCCTGAAGTGCGATTCGTAGGCTAGGCACGAAGAATTCTACAAGGATAATTGCTTCGGTTTCGTAGATCAACCTAAAGGGGGTGTGTCCGACAACAGTTTTATAAGCCGTGTGGTAAGCCCACAAGGCTGCCATCAACTTGTTATCTCAGTCACTGCGGGAGGCAGAGATTACCTTGGTTAGGACGTTGACAAGAATCTTATTCATGGATTCTGCCTAGCCGTTTTCTTGAGGGTAGTATGGCGAGGATTTCCGATGGATAATTAGGAAGGTGGATAGGAGATGCATTATCACTTCATTGATGAACTGTGTGTCCTGGTCATTGACTAGTTTGATGGGGCAGCTGAATCATGAGATCGCCTTCTCCCACAAGAACTTGGCAGTCATTCAAGCATCATTTTTTCGTGTTGCTCTTGCCTCTGCCCACTTTGTTAGGTAGTCTGTGGCCACAATAATGTATTTGGCATACGAATACTAAGCAACGGGATTGATGCGTCCTATGAAGTTGATTCCCCATTTTTCAAAGGGTTGTCGTGAAATGATTGGGTTCAACTCCATTTGATCCTTGTGAATCGAGACCTTTGTCCTTTGACACTCATCACAATGCTTAACAAATCATGTTGCATCACGAAATAGCATTGGCTACCATAGTTGAGACTGCAGCACCTTGCGGGCCATCGTGTCTCCGCTAAAGTGTCCACTAGAAATTCCGATGTGTACCTCTGAGAGCACGTCGTGCATCTCATGCTCGTATATGCATCTACGCAACAATCCATCTTGCCCTAGGCGATACAGCTGGCCTACTATCAACTCGTAGGGTTAAATCTTGAGAATGAGTCGCCTCAGTCTTACCTTCTCTATTGGTCGCTCAAGTAATCCGTGCTCAAGTACTTGGACTATGTCCTCTTCCCAATATGGCATTAGATCGGCCTTGAATAAATCTCTCTCGCTGGAGAGGTTAAAGAGGTGGGTGTCTCACAATTCATCGGCAATGCCTTCTCCAGCGGCTTCTCCTGTGGGGATGCATGACATATGATCAGCCATGTAGTGCTATTTTCCCTTGTGTACAATAACGGAGAAGTCAAACTCCAAAAGTAGAAGGAGCCATCGAGCTATGTGTCCGGTGGTGCAAGGTTTATTCACTAGATATAGCAAGGCTTGATGGTCCACAAAAAAGGTAAAGGGTGTAGCCAATAGATAATTCCAAAACTTCTTCATAGCAAACACCATGGCCAAGCCCTCTCTTTCTATCGTCGAGTAGTTCATTTCTGTCTCAGTGAGTTGTCTGCTAGCAAGACTCACTGGATAGTCTAGGTTATGCTCGCTAGGTTGGCACAACATTGCCCCCATAGAAAATTTAGAAGTATCGATATGCATTTGGAAGGTAATGGTCCAATCTGGGCCTCATAGAATTGGTGTTGTTGTTAGAGCCTTCTTCAATTCTTCATATGCTCGTTGGCATGCTTCAGTCCATTCAAAGACAATCAACAGCTTGTATAAAGGTCTGGCTATCAATGTGTAATTCAGCATAAACCATCGATAGTATCCTGTATGGCCTAAGAAGCATTGGACTCCCTTGTAGTTGATTGGGAGTGGAAGGTCGACAATGACCCTGACTTTCGAGGAGTCAGTGGCAATGTTGTTCTTTGGCACCACATGGCCTAGGATGCATCCATGCTTCACCCAAAACTGGCATTTCAAGGGGTTCAAGGAGAGACGATATAGGCGACACCGCTCAAAGATTGCTTGGAGTTTGGCTAAGTGTTCCACCCAGGTTGAGTGAACGCAGAGGTCATCAACAAAGACTTCCAACTCTTTTCAAAGCATGTCTTTAAATATGGTGCAAATGAGATGTTGAAAGGTGGCAGGGGCATTAGTCAACCCAAAAGGCATGACTATGTAAGCAAAGACGCCCCACTCAATGGCAAAGGCAGTCTCGGCAGGATGCACTTGCACCTAATTGTATCCTGAGAAGCCATCTAGAAAACTGTAGGCCTCCTTCCCCACCACTCTTTCAAGCATGTGCTCGGTGTATGGCAATGGATAATTTTCCCTTTTAGTAGCAGAGTTCACCTTCTTGTAATTGACACACACTCTAATTTTTTCGTTTTTCTTCATCATGATGACTATGGGTGATACCCAGTCCGTGTGCTCAATTTCGTAAATGAATCCTGCTCTCATCAGCTTATCAATCTCTTCCTTGACAACATGAGTGTGCTTTGGATTCATTGGGTACGGTTGCTGCTTCACCGATGTTGTGTCTAGTGTCATGGGTATATTATGAGTCACCACACTCAGATCCACCCCTTTAACCTCTTCCAAGGACCAATAGAATACGTCTACGTACTCTCGCAAGAGAGCAACAATGTCATTTGCTAATGTGGCATAAAACCGAGCAGTCTCCGATGGGTTTTCCCAAGTCTGAAGTATTGCATGGCTTAGCACACTAACCTCAGCTCCCGTATCCACGATCCCCTTTCTTGTTGCGTCACCTAAGGCTAGGACTGGTAATACTGCATGCGCCTCGGTGCCTTCCCAGAAAGCATTCACATGCAAGGATTTTGGTACAGAGTACATCGTTAGACTCGGTATTTGTGTTTCTGCATTATGATTATGCAAATCCACAGCTTGTTCTCGTGACCCCTCAACCCACTACTTGAGGTCTTGCCAATAGGGTGGGATGCTGCTTAAGCAAGTCTCCCAGGCTTAACATCACATGGGTGGTCACTAGCATGGTAAGGAGGTTGTTGGCTGCTCGTCTCTCTCCTAAACCGGATTGTCCTGGCCAATGGCCGTGACTAATTTGTGGGCCTGGAGCATCAAGGCTTGGCCTAAGCGGTGCTGCCTGTGGTACGGTTGCATCTCCCGACTTTGGTCGAGGGGGTGAAACCGGCATGCTTATGCTGGGGAGATCATCGATCTTGTCCTCTAGGATGGGCTCAGTGTCCCTTAAGTGCTCTTGGGCCTCTTTTACCCAGTCCTTCACTTTCTCTATGGCCTCGAGTTGGCGCTTTGGATGCGAGTATTTCCCTACCTTGGCACTTTCCTTTTCGGCTGTCTTGGGGGCTAAAGTTTCTGCCTATGCATCCGTAACCTTCTTTCCAACAGGCAAAGTCGTAGTACTCTCAGTTTTTAGTGTGATCTTAACTTTCGACTGCTTCTTCCTCTGCCTGCGGCTCTTCTTCCCTATCAAGGCTGCATCGAGGTTGCTAGGTCCTGGTAGTGATATGCCAGCCTGCTTCGTCTGGACACAGGTCATGACCCGCAATGGGATAGGTGTGGCCTTCCCATCGAGGTTCTTGACATTGAAGAGCCCCAATGGGACAGATGGTACATTGACTGAACTTGAAGAAGGTTTTTGCTTTGGGAAATCAACAAAGAGATGGGTGATTCCGCACTCAACGCACCTTAGGTCAGCTTTGTCTCTGTTCTACTGCTCGCTCTCGGGGCAACGTGATGAGACATGACCTGGATGACCACAAGTGATTGGATCCTGCATCTGCCCTCCTAGACCTCTACTTTGTCCTCTCCCCAACGCCATCATCGGTATTGATTGATAATCCATAAGGGCTGCATTGCCCTCGCCGTCATGAGAGACATAAGGGTATAAGTAAGTCTCTTCCTCATTTGGCTCTTCCACGTAGTGGACTGGAGCATCACTCGGTGGATGGGTCACATAGGGACCAGGCAGTCTAGGTATGCTTGTAGGGTTTATGTCCACCCTAGGGACAGCCAGCTTAATGTCCTTAGGCACAGGAAGGGCCAATGGGACTCCCCTTCTTCTAAACAGTGGCTGTGGCCTGTTCGCTAGGTAAGGTTGACCATATGGTTGGGAGTACCGAAGTCTTCTGGGTAATCTGCAATGCACGATGTCGTGACCGAACCTACCGCAGTTAGTGCAAGGTCTCAACTGAGGGTCTTGACACTCGGCCAGCAAATGGTTTCCGCCATAGTACACACATTGGACGTGTGGGCACATTGGTCGTCTCCACATGTCTTGCAGCTTGGCTATCTCCATCTTGACATCAGCCAAGTCTTGGTTTGTCTTGATGTTTTTCCCTTATCTTGGGATGATGGGGCTGGTCGTTCACTAGAGATTGACACTCCTTCTGAACTTCACGAGTTTGCTTCTTCTGAGTTGGAGCTCCTAGAGCTTTGCTCTTTCAGCTGATCATCAACTCTGATGGCTTCCTCAAAAACCCTAGCTAGCGCATCTCGCTGCAAGCTCAAGTTGGCTGCCAAAGCCTTATATAGTTCCTCGTTTTGAATTCCGCTGATGAACACAGTTGAAACTGCTCTTTCAGTAGGTCGTTCGCCCGTAGGTATTCTCTTGAAGAGACTCCTCATGTGGGTTACGTAATTGTGAAGAGATTCTTGAGGCCATTGAAATTTGCTCGCTCTACGACATCTAAGCTTGTATACCAAGTCCTGCCCTTCTCACCTAAGCAGAGCCCAAACGCTTGAGAGCGCTGAGTCAGGTCGTTGAGGCCATTGGCTTTGCAGACTTGCTCAAACTGCTCTACAAAGCTGTACAGATTGTCGTGGGATTGGTACTTGCCGAGTTGCTTTGCAACTATTGGGATTTTAGATTTGCTCTTAGAGCCTTGGATTGCTCCTAATCTTGCCAGCAGTGATGTCGCCAATGCTGCGGAACTCTGCTCTACTGCGGTGTTGTCTAGCAGCCGCTTCATGAGAATCTCACTTAGTGTTAGGTCTCCTTCTAGGGCTCTCTCATGATTCGTTCGGTCTCTACCGGCTAAGTTCAGCACTCGCTGCACCTCTCGCAACTCCGTGCTTTGCCTCTAGCTCATGGCATATTGGTTTCTATTGTATTCGACTATGCTTTGCAATGCTTTATGGGCTAGCTTTCTCTCTTCTTCTAAGTCTGCGTATGTTGTTCGATCACGGTGCTCATACCGGGCGTACGCATTGTAGCTGTTGACCAATTGCTGAATAGCCTCTAGGAAGACGCCTAAGTCGAGTTCCTCGTTAGACTTGTGGTCTAAGATTTCTTCTGCCATAGTCAAGTTCTTGTGCTCCACCAAGCTACCGATCGGGTTGAGTAGGTTTGTCAGATCCACTTCGCTGGCGCCACTTACTTGGTCATGCTTCGCGTGTCTCCGTCTGTGGGTTCTCTCCTATTGGTGGGTTCCTTGAGTGGCTTATCTGAGTGAGTTCCTTGACTTATTTAAATACATTCCTCAATTCTTCTCCACTCACTACGTCTGTTCTTTCTAGTGCACCTGTGCTCAATCAAGCTTTCAGTTTTCCTTAAGTGCACTTCAAGTGCGGAAATTCAAGGTGAGTGTGGCAAATAGTCTCTAAGCGTCTTACACACCCTCGCTTCATTTCAAGCCTGATAGGCTTTGTCGATCAATTCTCTGGCCATCTTGACAGGGTTTAGGGATTTTTGGTTACGTTGCCTTACTTGTTTTTGGGTCCAATTAGGGTTTTGTGGCTCAATGGGTTGCCTCTAGGTCTCTCGATCTCTAGGTCTTGTGACAACCCACTCAAGCTCCTAAGCAGTTGCGCCTTACAATTTTGTATATTCCACATGCCAGAATTAAGTTCTGAACGTCAGGAGGGCTTGCGACAGTTTGTGCTGCTGAGCTCCAGCTAGCTTATGCCAAATTTTTGAACAATTGAGGAAAATTCACACTCAGCCCAACTGGTCCGAATTGCAAGGGCCGAGTGGGTGACTCGGACGGGCGAATCACACTGGTCCAAGGGCAGAACTTTTCACGAGCCGAGGGCTGAGTGCCGTCACTCAGACGGGCCGAGTCACGTCTTGGGCCGAGGGCCAAGCTGGTAATGGGTGTCAGGATTGTAGGAGAGAAGGAAGGAGTCTCACTTGTAGCTTTCTTGCTTGCACAATGGGGGAATACACACACAGGTGGAGGCTGAAAACAGTTTTCCTCTTCTTAGTTGTGTAAGCCAAAAGAACTCAAGTACATAGAAATAGAAGAACCCTATATATGGGTCTCAAACCAAACTCAACTAACTAAGGTGGCATACTAACTGAGCCATGAACTAGAGTAGATAAGGATAGCTGTCATCTAGCTATTATTCATGGGCGATGTACCAACCGCATTTGCAACTGACAAGTCGGTGACATAAATGCACAACGATCACCCTGGCATATCACGAGTGGAGCTCGATATCTCAAAACTCCCCCTCGAGCTCAATCCCAATTCCTACACACCAAGCAGGTCTCTGAACTTGCGCAGCTTCTCTGCGCCCAATGCCTTCGTGAATATGTCAGCTACCTGATCCTCTGTGCTGACATAAACTAGATCAATAAGACCTAGTAAAACCCTCTCCCACACATAGTGATAATGCACCTCAATGTGCTTTGTTCTAGCATGATAGACTGGGTTATTTGCCAAGTGTATACTACTCATGTTGTCACAATAAATGACAACTGGCCCATGTGTAGGCTGATGCATATCATAAAGTAGCTTATGCAACCAAGCTACCTCACATGCAGCCATTGCTGCACCCCTGTACTCAGCCTCTGTGCTCGACAAGGCAACTGTAGGCTGTTTCTTGCTGCTCCAAGTGACTACAGTACTCCCAAAAGAGAACACATATCCACTAGTAGATCGTTTATCAGAAATACTACCAGCCCAATCAGTATCAGTGTATCCATGCAACTGTATCTGAACCCCAGTCTCATAAAGTAGTCCATATTGCAATGTGGACTTCACATACCTGAGTATGCATCTAGCCGCATCTAAATGTGGTTTCCTTGGAGCCTGCATAAACTAACTTACCAATCCAACAACATAGCTCAAATCTGGCCTGGTAATAGTCATATAAATCAAACTTCCTACTATGCATCTGTGCACAGTAGGGTCTTCCAGAAGCTCACCTGCATCTGCACTCAGCTTCACATTCTGCTCCAAAGGAACTGAAATAGGCTTATAGCCTGTCATCCCATATTTGGACAGCATGTCCAATCCATACTGCCTCTGTAAGAGCCATATCCCACTTGGTGATCTAATCACCTCAATGCCCAAGAAATAACGCAGCTCTCCCAAATCCTTCATCTCAAACTTCTGCTTCAATAGCATTTTCACATGAAGGATATCTTCATCACTATCACCTGGATAATCAAATCATCAACATAAATTACAAGCAGCATAATACCTTTCTCTGTTTTTCTCACATAAAGTGAGAAATCTACCTTGGAAATCTGAAAGCCAATAGTGACAAGATATTGTCCTATCTTGTTAGACCATGCTCTAGGTACTTGCTTCAAGCCATACAATGCGTTCTTTAACCTGCAAACAAACTCAGGATGAACAGCATGCACATAACCTGGTGGCTGCTCCATATATACCTCTTCTTGCAAATCACCATGCAAGAAGTCATTCTTTACATCCATTTGATGTAAAGACCATTCCTTTGATGCATCCATAGCAATGATTGCTCTTACGGTTGCCATCCTTGCAGCTAGACTGAATGTTTCTTCATAATCAATGCCATATGCTTGTGCACACCCCTTGACTACTAATCTTGCCTTATATCTGTTCATAGAACCATCTGCATTGCGATTCACCTTATAAACCCACTTACAGCCAATTGCATTCTTACCTTTAGGCAAAGGTACCAATTCCCATGTAGCATTTGCTTCCAAGGCATCCATTTCTTCATCCATGACTTTCTCCCATTTTTCTTTTCCCATGGCTTGCTCAAAAGAAGTGGGTTCTGGTTCCTGTATCACTTTGACCATATATGCATAGTGAATGGCTATAAATCCATCATATTTCAGCCTATCCACATGATACCTAGCTCTGGTAGACCTGCGCAAAGTAGGTTCACTCCCAGGTGCTCTCAAAACATCCCTGGTCTTCCTTACTCCAGGTGTAACAATAGAAGGAATACCCAACTCATCATCAATGCTCTATTCTGAGCCACTGGATTCACCATCCACATAAGAGTGACTTGCATTCACATCAAACATGGGCTGATCTACCTTCTCTTTTCCTTTTCGCGATACTTGCATACCACTATCTGCATTGCTTTGAGAAGATTCTCCTGATCTCAATCAGCCTGTCCATGGCGAAGAATGTGAACCACTGCTAGAGGATGTTAAATATGCGGGATCTAGAGCATGACATAACCGGAAGCTATGGAGGATGGAAGGAGAAGTGTAGACTCATGATGGAATGGACACTGTTTGTTACACAAGTGAATTAGGTTCCAAGATTGAGACTTGGACTCATAAACACAATCTTGTGTATGTGGACAATGACATGGACACTTTACTGAAATGAAAAGAGTACTATCATTGCATTAAGAAAGGAAGCAAGTACAATGCTTTATAGGAAAGTAGGAAACTGCAGTAGGCACCATTGTGCATATGGGATAAGTTAGCCTGCATGTCCTTGACCTTGAGACTCCATACAAAGAGGCTGTTTGAGTGTGATTGCTGATTCTCAACACCCCTCCTCAATCACAACTAGGAAAGGCACAAAGTGTGTATAGGCTGTAATGAGGACCACCTGCAAAGTGTGGGTATACCACAGACATGGCAAAACACCAGAGGCTGTCGCAGAAAAAGCTTAGTGTGGGTACCATAAACATGGTGGACATACAGAGGCTGTAACAGGGGCCTCACAAAGTGTACATGGACTGTAATGCCAAGTTACATAAGGAGTTTACATAGCTTATGGCAGGAAGTATTAGGGCAAGGAAAATACAAGGCTATTAAAACAGTCTATCAGAATTATGAGAGTACAAGGACTGATGAGTCTTGTCCTTCCGATCCTGGTGGTCTTCATCTTCTTCTTCCTTTGCTTCATTTTCTTCTTCTTCTTTGACTGCGACTAGATAGGCCTTTTGGGATCTCTTTCTTGCGTGGCAGAACTTCTCGGTGTGTCCGGTCCTTTTGCAGAAGTCACAAAAGAGCTGATCTTTCTTGCCTTTGTACCTGTTGCCAACATATAATGCATGCTCATCTCTAGAGGTACTTGGTTCTTCTTTAGTTTTTAGCTTCTTTTCTTCTTCTAACAGTGATGCTTGGATATCAACAAGTTCAGGATTTGGCATGTTGATTAAAGTTGTTGATACGTTATTATATTCAGGAGGCAAGCTCTTAAGTAGAACACCGATGCAAACATCTTCATCCATTTTAATGTTGATTCCTGCAAGTTGGGTTAGGAGTCCTTCCATGTAATTAAGATGTGTGGCAAGTGATGTGCTGGACTTCATTTCAAGCCTGAAGAATTCAATTAGGAGACCATACTTTGATGATTTAGATTGTGCACCGAACAGGGTGTCAAGTCTTTTCCATGTATCCTGTGAGGTCTCACAGTTATCCACATGATGGATATAACTGTCGTCTAGCTCCAATTTGATAATGGCCTGGGCTCTGTCATCATTCTTTTGCCAAGTAGTTGCAAGGTCCGCGTCCCGCGGTTTCTTCTCTTTGCCATTTGTGATGGCCCAGAGACCCTTCTTCATCAGGATGAGCTTGATGCGGGTTTGCCAAGTGTGGAATCCGACTCCTTTGAATCGAGCATTTGGCGAGTCTTTGCCCATGTTGGATTTACGGGAACAGTAGCAAATCAACTTCAGACTTTATTAGATTTGAGCAACAGAAGAATTGATTGAGAGACACAAGTGCTAAAAAGCACTAACTGAGTGTCAATGAATACCAAATCTGCAAAAGTCTTTTACTCCAAGTGATCTTCCCCTTCTTGATTTGATGCTGATGTCTTCAGATCTGAGTGACAGTACTTTAACGAACTTCAGAGAGTATTGCTCAGTGATTAAAATCACTGTTGATAACTTCAGTGAGAGAAACAGTGAAAAATGTCAAGATTTTGAAGCTTTTGGCTATGGTGGAATTAGGGTTTCTGAGACAGGGGCTTGGTTTTTTGCTTATTGCAGGAGCTACAGTGCATCATTTTCAAAACTTTTTACATATCTAGGAAGCTTATGTCATGGGCTACCAAAGCCCCATGGAGATCATCAACATCGTGGTCAGTATGCAGCGCGCAGGTGCCGCGAACAGAATCGGCGCAGATCTGGACAGCGAGGTCGAATTTGAGCAATGCTGGAGCTGTAGATCATCAATGTTGGTGTTTAAAGTGACAAGAAGCTGCGCCCTGAGCCAAGGAACATTTCTCCAGAAGAAATCGTGTTGAAATTTTGCCTGGTTGAAGAGTTATGGAAGCTCCAAGCAAGGTAGGTCCTGTCTGGCTATGGCAGACACAGAACAGAGATTGGGGATTTTCACAATGCTGAGCTCCAGATGGTCCAATGTCCTGGATTGATGTGATACAGGGAAGCTTTATGAGTTGGGGAATACTTTTCCAGAAGGAAGCTCCAAGAGATTTGACATGTGGAGTGAGATATAAGCAGTTCAATCTGACAGGGTGCTGCTGGCTATGGCTGCCATGGAAGCTTCAGTGAGAGTAGAGTTGAGAAAAGAAGTCATACACTGACACTGAGCTGGATGGAGGTTCAGAAGAATTAAGAGAGGCTGGAGAAGCAATGCCATGCCCAACTGGGCTCTGATACCATGTTAAATATGCGGGATCTAGAGCATGACATAACCGGAAGCTATGGAGGATGGAAGGAGAAGTGTAGACTCATGATGGAATGGACACTGTTTGTTACACAAGTGAATTAGGTTCCAAGATTGAGACTTGGACTCATAAACACAATCTTGTGTATGTGGACAATGACATTGACACTTTACTGAAATGAAAAGAGTACTATCATTGCATTAAGAAAGGAAGCAAGTACAATGCTTTATAGGAAAGTAGGAAACTGCAGTAGGCACCATTGTGCATATGGGATAAGTTAGCCTGCATGTCCTTGACCCTGAGACTCCATACAAAGAGGCTATTTGAGTGTGATTGTTGATTCTCAACAGAGGACGCTCCAGGTCCACTAATATCTTGTGACTGCTGCTGTGAATTCTGTGCAGCATTACCATTTTGTGCATCTACATTATCAATCACATTTACTGGTTTATACCAGCTACTCATCTCATCAAAAACATCTCTGCTCACTGTAAACTTACAAGTAGAAGGGTTATAGCATCTATACCCTTTCTGCTGCAGAGAGTAACCAATAAAGATGCACTTCTCAGCTTTTGGATCCAACTTGGATCTCAACTCATCTGGCACATGAACATAGGCAATGCAACCAAAAATCTTCAAATGAGAAATATCTGGTTTCCTACCAGTATACCTCTCCTCTGGAGTCATCCCATGTATTGCTGCAGTGGGAGTCCTGCTCATTATGTAGACTGCTGTAGCAACTACTTCAGCCCAGTAAAAATCTGGCAAGTCTTTTTCGTTGAGCATGGCACGAGATACCTCTCCAATATGCCTGTTTTTCCTTTCTGCAATTCCATTTTGTTGTGGGGTATGATTGCATGAATATTGTTGCTTTATGCCATGCTCCTGCAGGAACCTTGCAAACTCATTTGAGAGGTACTCTCCCCCTCCATCTGACCTTAGGCATTTTAATTGCAGGCCTGTTTCTTTTTCAACCATAGCTTTAAGAGTTTTGAAATGCCCAAAAACTTCACTTTTCTTTTTCATAAAATACACCCAAACTTTTCTGCTATAGTCATCAATAAAACTGACAAAATAATGACAGCCGCCAAGAGATGTAGCTTTAGTAGTCCACACATCAGAGTGGATTAATTCCAATGGCTTCTTACTCTCTTGAACATGTCTAGGAAATGGTTTCCTTGCCTATTTTCCAAATTGACAGGCTTCACATACCTTATGCATTTCTGCAACCTTGAATTTAGGCAATCCTGCAACAATATTTTGGGCCTGTATTGATTCAAGTCGCTGTACATTAATATGACCAATGCGTATATGCCAGATATCAATATCTGCAACTACACCGGTCCCATGTGCAAACATTGCTGCACTCAATTCAGGCATGTCTGCATCCAACGTAAACATTCTGCCCTTCTTCTTTCCTTTTTCTATCAAGCAACCTTTATTTTTCATATCCTCAACAAAGCATCCATGAGGATTAAATCTGACCTGCAAGCCCTGCTCAACCATTTGACTAATAGAAACCAGATTCTTGGTGATATTCGGAATATGAAATACATCGGACAGGTATTTCTTTTTCCCATCCTACATAGACAAAGGAATTTTTCCAATCTGCACAATAGGATGTGTAATATCATCACCAGTCTCCACAAATCCTGGTTTTTTCATTTTCCTTGCATACTCCATCCATTCTGCATGACCTGTCATGTGGTTTGATGCACCTGAGTCAACATACCATACATCGTTGCTTTCTTCTGTACTTGTCACAGAATTGTTCATGTGCTGCACCATGAACAAATGCTCATTTCTGTCATCACCTTGTCTACTAGAAGATACATAATTCCCTTGTTGCAATTTTCCATTCATGATGTCATTCTGCTTTTTATAGCAGTCTTTAGCCATATGACCCATTTTACCACAGTAGTAGCATTCAACATTGCTGTTTGCATTTTGGTCTCTTTGCCATCCACCAAGACCTCTTTGGCTCCCCCCGCCTCTAGAGTTACCACGTCCTCCTCCATATATTGCCCGCATCATATACTGCCCTCTTGCTTCACCACGAAGGGCGTCTCAACCTGAGACAATGCACTCTTGCACTTTCCGGCTATGCTACCTGCTGCGGAGACTTGCTCCCAAAACAGAAAAATGGAAGCAACACTGGTCCTCTTACCAGAACACCGCGAACTTGGCTTGCTTTCTTGAGCTCCTTACCACGAACAAGGCTCTGATACCATGTCAGGATTGTGGGAGAGAAGGAAGGAGTCTCACTTGCAGCTTTCTTACTTGCACAATGGGGGAATACACACACAGGTGGAGGCTGAAAACAGTTTTCCTCTTCTTAGTTGTGTAAGCCAAATGAACTCAAGTACATAGAAATAGAAGAACCCTATATATGGGTCTCAAACCAAACTCAACTAACTAAGGTGGCATACTAACTGAGCCATGAACTAGAGTAGATAAGGATAGCTTTCATCTAGCTATTATTCATGGGCGGTGTAGCAACCGCATCTGCAAAACTGACAAGCCGGTGACATAAATGCACAACGGTCACCCTGGCATATCACGAGTGGAGCTCGATATCTCAACAATGGGGCCGAGTTGACTCCAGGACAAGGGCTGATTCGGGTTTCTGAGTCGAGCCAGCCAAATGGCAGGGGCCAAGGGGCTGAGTCTGGGACTTAGCCCAAAAATGGCCGCTCGGACAAAGGCGGCGCGACAAATGCTACGCGATGACAATTTTAATCAGATTTCGCAATTTAGGCAATCACTCCAAGCACAAACTTCCAGATCCTAACTAAGGTACTAAGGGAAGTGATTGGTATACGTGAGGTGAGCGGTAGGCTCTCCGATGACAAGATTGAATCAAATCTTTGCAGGGGCTCTCTCCCTCTCTCTCTCTCTCTCTCTCTCTCTCTCTCTCCCTTCCTCTCTCTCTCTCTCTCTCTCTCCCCCTCACTGCAATGGTTGCAAATGAGCTCTCCCCTGGCCTCTTGGCTCTTAAACCCCCTCCCGGGTAATGTTTTGATGCTCCCAATCACTCACTTGCTGACATTAAGCATCCCAAGCAAGCTTTTTTGCCATTTTTTGCATGATTTATGCCCTATTTTTCTCTATTTTGCAATAGTAGAGCCTACCCTTTCCTGATTCAATTTCCTAACTCCTACACTAAATGCAACAAGAATCAAAAGCAACAAATTGAAATGATTTCTCCCTATTTTCCAATCATCAAACAAACTAACTAACCCAAAATACTTACTTTTTTTGAAGATCAAGACACCCAAACTTCCTACCTATCTCAAGCTCCATTTCGAGGATGAATCCCTTACTTCGATGCTCGATATGAGGCATGCAAGCGCTCAAGCTTGAATATGTTGGTCCTGGCAACGGAACCGAAATGTGGAAGCTTTCGCTCAACTGCCAAGACCCACGGACCGCATATTGTTTCAAGCGTTCCAAGCGAGCTCTAAGGGCTACCTCTCACATAGCTGGCGTGTTGTCGATCCTACGAGTGTAGTGAGCTTACCTTGATGCCGATATGAGTTGCCTTCTCTCTCGCACACACTGATAGCTCCACGACCCTAGATTCTAGCTCAAGCCTCCTCCATCTCCAAGCTCCATCCACCATAGCGCTGCGCGCAAGAGAAGAGAAGAAGAGAAGAGGAGATGGTGAAGAACTTCACCCTCTTGATCCCTCACTTTCACACACTCACTCTCACACACTCTCACACTCCCTCTCTCAAGAGCACACATGAGCAAGGAGAAGAGAAGAAGAGAATAAGAAGAAGAGAGCTCTTGTTAGCCACACCCCAAAGGATGAGCTTCCATTCACTTTTTGAACTTCATATATAGAAACCCTAAAACCCGCATGAACACAAAATTAGTGAGTTTCGAAATCTCCCAATTCCCATTTTTTGAATACTAAAAAGGTGGCACCCAGATAACATGCCCATAAGTTTCTCAAAACCATATGATGTGACCTATCATTGGAAAGCACTTGAAAAATGGAATCTATTGAGCTATAGAGTGCTCGATTTGGAGTTATAGTGTTCAAGTTATGAAAAATCCAAATATTTGACCACGTGTCCCAAACTTATGGGAAATTCCATATTCCCCAATATGGTATTCATGGGCGCCCATCCCTTTTTACATGACTAGTCATTGTGGTAAGGTCCCTTTTTCTAATTCCCTCTTCTTGCTTCATGCCCTAAGCCTATACCCATCTATTATTTTACAAGTGGCACGGAGGGAGCCTGGCACTCTTTTACAAGAGTTTTTAGAGTTTTTGAGGCGCCTTTCCTTAAAATTGCTATTTTTGCCTCAGTTTAGTTTTAGAGGCTACCTCTATGCCTTTGCTCTTTTTCCATTCTTTTTTGACTTTTTCATTCATTCTTCGACCTTCTTGACTTAAGGTTAACAGCTCGGAATCCCTGTTGCTAACAATTGTATTATTTTAGAATCCAAGGAGCATTAAATAGCATGCATTAAGTATTAAAAAAGAATATTTATGCCATTCGACGAGTTTTTGGGCTAGACCTCCAACGGTTGGCTCGGACATCTGAGCCACTTAAGTGTCCCACCCATACCACTTGGCCGTGAATGGCCAACTAAGTCCACTTAGATGGCCAAATCCATGAGTCGGGCTGAGTCTAGGACCCAAACTAGTTGTCTAGAACCTAGTTTCAACCCTTCAAGGGGCTTGTTGTTAGGGCATGCTTCCAACAACTAATGGGTAACCTTGCTAGAGTCCAAACTCGTGAATAAGACCATAGGACTATTTGTACCCAGAGAAAGAAGGAACCTCAACCTAGCAGTCCATGGGGGACTAAAAGATCCAACCTTTGGCCGCTAACTGATTAGAGACCTAAGTTGATTCACTAGGCTGTAGCAGACCACTTGTCATATTCTGTAGAGAATGTAGTTTCAACTAGTCAAGAGTAATCAAAACCCCTTTCAAAGGCATCAAGATTAAGAATAGATCAAATTAGTTGACTCCATTAGAGGTCACACTTGACAATATAGGAATTTAAGCACATGTGGAAACTAGAAAGCCTAATTTTGCATAGCACACATCAAGATACATTGCTAGGATATAAGCATTACACATTTGTAAACCGGTGGATTAATAAGGAACACACTAAGTGGAGTTAACCTAAAAACAAACCCACCAATAGGATTACAACCCCAAGAATCAGACAAGGGACCTACAAAACCAAGGATAAAGACACAGAGGAGACCAAACCATCACATTGCCAAGCAAAGGAAAGGCTCACCAAGATTAGAGATATATCTCTAGCCAATTTAGTTGATCTCATAGATGCACTAGTGGCTTAGGAGAGGCAACTACTATGGCAAGCACCATCTTGAATGAGAATATTCTAGACCTCGACCTTGACCTTAACATGGCTAAGCACCCCAATGACATCTGGTGACTTGTCGCACAATATGACCAGTAGACAAGGATATCACACCATGAAAGAGCAATGGTAGATGTCATAGTTGACCTTGAGGAAGAGAGGAGATTGGAAAGTATGGCATTGCAGCACATGTCAAGTTATAATGAAGAGCAACGGACTCAGAGACTGCGTCATCAGAGAGAGCTCAATTAGATTCACAGGATCCTAGCCATATTAGGTAGGAATAGAGTGGGAGGCAATGCTAATAGGGGGAGAGTTTTGGAAGACGATTAAGTGAGCTACTCACCAAAATATTGCTAGATACTACAAGCACTAAGTGGAGTGAGGCATCCTTGGCAGCATCATTGCTAATCGGGCTAGAAGTTACCCGAAATGCTAAGAGCCAAACAAAAATACCCATAGTTCCAAAGCAACTCGCAAGCAGAGAATGACCCCTATAGCTTTTTTGAGAACTTTGAATAGGTATGTGAGGTTAATAACCTCACCAACCCCACTCAATAAACACAAGCATTCGATATTTTCTTAGGAGATAAGGGACAAACTTGGTTTACCAATCTAGACAATGCTAAACATAATAACTTCACCTAGTTGAAGGATCTCTTCATAAGAGATTCTCAGAGGTAGGATACTTCAATAACCTCATTGTTAAGCTGATGAATGTTAGCCACCAGAAAGACAAATAGGACGTATGAGACTACGTCACCCATGTAAGAAGCCTCTATAGGAGGATATCTACGGCTGAGTGACCCAATAAGACAAGAGTCTCTACTATGTTCATTAATAGGATCTGCAACAAATAACTCTATAAGGCCCTTGCAAGAAACTCAAACATGCAAAGGGACATGATTGCTTGCAAGAGTCTGTGAGGAAGCCATATGGGTAGATGACTTTCTTAGAGAGAGAAGCTCTCAAACGGGCACAACAAGATAGCAATGCAAATAGGAATACCAAGAGAGCTATAGCAATTAGTGAATGATCAATCTCTAATGAACATGAAAAAGCAAAGAGTGTTGACTAGACCCAAGCTATAGCCGTGACCTAAGAGCAGAGCTGGCTAGATTGCAAGAGTCAATACAAAGACCAATGCAACCCCACGTGCAGCTTGTACACTGTGGAGGGAATCACCTACCCTGTGAATGCCCTGATCCTAGATCTAGGCCTTATGCTAATTGTGGAAGATTCGAGCATAATTCCATACACTATGAGTTGCCAAGATGGTTGCCTTATTAATAGCCTTACACACAGCCATATACTATAGGGGTTAGATAATCATATTTCAAAAGGGGAGCCCCTTTGGATCTCCCTATGCCCAACAATTCAAAGCTAGCCAATCCGAGGACAGAGATATCAACAATATGGGAATCCCTAGACCTCCAGCACCTATTATTACCCATCCATGTGCAAAGATCCAATGCATTTTGTGGAGGAACCCCTAGAGGAAGATTCTTATTTTGAACTCTTATGTCTCTTATGACAAAGAAGGCAATCCCATATTGATGGACTATAAACCCATGCCAATTTTCATGCCCTTAGGTAGACAAAGAGGTAGAGACCTAGAAGGAGCTCAGAAAACCAAGACCCACAGCATGTTGGACATGTGGTCATCCAAGACATATCTTGTCTCACTGCCCTAAAAAGTAGCAAGAAAATAGAGATAAGGCTAACTTAAGGTGAACTTAAGGTGCTCGGAATGCAGAGTCACACATCTATTCATTGATTTCGCTAGGTACAAGCCCTTCACTAGTTTGGCGATTGTACCATATGTGCTACTCAAGCTCTTTTGTGTCAAGTCACATGATAATGATGCTACACCTATTCCCCTTAATTTCATGACATGAGCTCAAATAAAGCAAGATGGTATCTCACTACCTAGTTCTAGCAACTTGAATGTATCCTCCATAGGAAAGAAGAGTCAACAATAGAGGGAAAAAAGAACGGAAGCAAAAAAATACTCAAGATCGAGAGTGAGACCACATTAACCAAAGGAAAGCAAGTCATATATGCCAAGGCAGAAATATCCACTCTTAAGACAAGAGAGAAGGGAAGCGCTAAAGGTTGGAGAGTACCTTGACCCCAACTAGCAGTTGAAGGTTGCAAATAAGGTCAAGGAGTGGATAAAAGAAGTGCAAGCTCACCTTCAAGATACCAAATATATAGTTGAGGAAGAGATTGAGGAACTCTCAACCATGACCCCACCAGTCTCACCCACATATTTGAGGGTAGGCAAGACAATGCTACCACAGGTGAACAACTTCATGGGAAAAATGATGTTGCAAATCAGAGTTGGAAGCATGAGAGATTTTGCACAAGAGGGAGAGAGAGAGAGAGCTCAAGTACGAGAATAAGATCTTGCTTAGTCGGTTGTTCAAGGTACAACTAGTACACTCTCCTCAATAGTGAGTGTGTACTTTAGGTTGTTTATATAGCCTTTAGAGAAGTTAGGGTTAGGGTTTCCCCTTGCTCCCCTGTCCTCTAGTCCATTTACAACGAGCTACCCCTATCCTCTCCACTATAAGGAGAGTTCTCATGCTTACTTCTCAACATCCCCCCTCAATGCCAGGTGGCATTGGATAAAGCATGATAGGATGTTTCCCCTTAATCCACAATGAGATGCCTTTATAAACCAGGCTACAAAAGAAGGTTAGTTAGAGAGTGTTACAAGACTCAAAAGAGTCGATCATCTGTAGAGGCAAAGTTGGCCTCCAATTCCTTAGGTACTTTGGGAACATGGGACACTTACTAGTGATATGCCGAGTCTTTTTGCATTTATTACACTTCATTTTTTCAGGATATTTCTTCCAGCAATTGCTTACAATATGCCCTTTTTTATGACAGAAGGAGAACTTTGTAGAAGTTGTATGGACTAACACTTGCTTACAAGAAGTAAATGTTGAAGTTCCTTCATTACAGTTCCTCTTCTCTTCATCCACGCATGACTCGATGGTACTTGCCAAGGTTGGGTTCAAGATATTAGTTAGCTTAGTCACAAGGGTTGGAAAGACCTTCTTCACAGACTTCAGAAGGATGGCAATGGCATCTTTATCATGAATTGGTGCTTGAACAGAGGCCAATTATGCCATGAGCCCCTTTATATCTGAAATAAACTTGCTTAGATCTTCTCCCTATTTATACTCCAAGCTAAAAAACCTCGAGGGGGTCACTCATGAATATAAGTATATATAACGTAAGTTCAAAATAAGGGGTTTTTAAAACACCAATTTTATACATTTTTTACATACAGAAGGGTGTCATATGAAGGGGTTACTTATAGATTGAATAGAAAAGGGTTGTGTTTTATCCAAGAAAATTTCACAAATTAGGATATTTATAAATAGTCCATGAATGCACGTTATATAGAGAATATATATATAGTGAACCCCCCGAGTAAAAAACTCAATCTTTAGAAAGATCTTGGAGTTCTTCCTTGTAGCATCGTAGAGCTTTTCCAGTTCATCCCATTTCTCCTTGGTAGTGGAGATTTGGTCAATATGATGAATTAAAGATTCATCTAAATGAAGCATGATGATGGCCTGAGATCTTTCATCATCTTCTACATCAAGGGGATTGGATGGGTCAATAACTTTAGTCCCTTTTATGAAGGGCCAGTAGCCTCGTTCCATCATTTTATATTTAACCACGACTTGCCAAGGATGGAAATCTTTTCCATTGAACTTGCAAATTTGAGGCCTTACATCTACATAGGCCATGACCAATATATGCCAATTCTTTCATTTTCAGCCTCTTCTGGTGCTTGTTGATGGCAAGTTTCCCCGGCTGCGCAGCAAAAACATGGAGCCCCAAGAGGAACACCAAGGAAAAGGGAATTCTCTTGCAAGAAAATCTATCTTGTAACATCAACAAGCTTGTTTATTAAGTTTCATATGATCACAATGAAGAAAAGAACACCAAGCACAACAAATCTTCATGCGGCATCATGTAGATCTCCCACGGATTTGATAGAATCAACCATAGTCTTCAATATCTTCACAAAATCCATCAATATAACAAAGAAATCAAAGGAATACACCATCTTTAAATGGAAATACATCACATAGTATTCATCTTCAATATCTTCATAGTCTTCTCTCTCAATCTCTCACATACAATCACTCTGTCTTAGTAGAATTGACTATCTCTGACTCTCTCTCTCTCTCTCTCTCCTTTAATAATACATCATATCCTCACTACAATCTCTCAAAAATAACTCTCAATAATCCTTCTTAGGTCGTGGATACCCCTCCCAAGAGGTATGTCTGATATGAAGAGTCACCAGAGCCACTACAGTGTCTTTTCATAGCTCACTACTGTCACTTCACTTCAGTCTTCACTTGAGTCTTCAGCAGCTACTTCTTTCAGCTCTTGTGTACTTGTATTCAACTCTTTCCAAGGCTAGAAAACTTTTCCAAGCTACACTCTCATCCAACAGAACACATACAGAAGCATACAGAACAGTCTACAGTACAGAACAGAACAGAGACAGAAGCTCTACAGAAGACCTACAGAAGGTTACAGAAGGTCATCAAAACCTCATAACTCATACTCAAACCATTCCAAACTCTCAAAAACCATTCAATAAGCTTTCACAATATCTCAATCTTCATCAATCAATACTCCATCCCTCCTTACAGAAGACAATCAAAACAAAACAGAACAAAACAGAAGCTATACAAAAGGTATACAGAACCAATCAGAACATCACATCTCCACTGATAAATATCATGAACTTCCAAAACACAATCAATATCATCCAAAATACTCTCAAACCACTTCCAAACCAATCAATCATCTCATAAAATCAACCATTCAGCTCTCAAAAACAACAAAAATCAGCCAAAAAACAAGTCATTTCAACACTCAACACTCAACCAATTCCCATGTCTCATTTTCAACTAGGGCTGCATACTTTCCTCATCCATCATAGCACACTAACTATCATCTATAACTGCATCATCAAACTTTGTAGGTTCTTTGTAACGTATCACACTAGCCATATATGCATAATAGCGGGCTAAATAACCAATGTATGTAAACATGTCAATTGGTTTTCTAATTCTCTTAGATCTCCATAACTGTGGCTCACTTTGAGCTTGCCTCTCATGAGGCGGTACATAATGACTCTGCCTTGCTCTAGGCGTCATAAGAGACAGAATGCCCAACTCACTATCCAAATTGTTGTTGTTAGATGACTCATAACCTGCTGTAAGTGGACATGTCACATCCTCAAGCATTTTTACTTTTTGTTTATCCAATCTCCCCCTCGCCGACATATCTGTGTCAGTGGACGTAGAAGTACGGCTCCACAAGCGTCTTGACCAAGGACTTACTGTAGGTGACCCATCACCTGTAGGACAACTCATAAATGTACTCATTGTAGGTGTATTTTCAGCATTACTAGTGCTAGCTGATCCATCAGTAGCCACTCCAACAAGATTACCATATCACAATGCTAGCTCATCAAAAACATATCTGCTAATCAATGTCTCATGTGTAGATGGTACATAACACTTGAAGCTTTTCGGTCTTGTGCATAACCAAGGAGCACACTCTTGACAACTTTAGGATCCAATTTCTTCCTCTTTTCATGAGGAACATACACATATGCAATGCTGTCAAATACCTTCAAGTGTGAAATATCAGGCTTATGACCATACAACTTCTCATATGGAGTTACATTATGAATCCTTGCTATAGGGGTTCTATTCAACACATAGACAACAGTCACTACTACTTCAGCAACAAACTCTTCTCATTCAACATAGCTCTTGCCGATTCCATCAGTACCCTATTTTTCCTTTCTGCTACATCATTTTGTTGCGGTGTATAGCTGCAAGTTAACAGTCCTTTGATCCCATGTTTAGCAAGGTACCTATCGAAGTAATTAGAGACATATTCTCCACCTCCATTTGATCTAAGACATGAAATTTTACAGCTCAACTTATTTTCAGTATGCTTCTTAAAGTCCTTGTGACAGATGATTTTTTATGCCAAGAAGTGCTTAAAAATAGCCAAAAATTCCAAATTTCAGGGGAAAAATAGACTTCGTTGATGGCGGCGGTGACAATTAGTACGATTTTAAGCGGCAATGCGCGAAAAAGGCTTAAAAGACCCACTTCATGATAGTTGATGAATTTTCATAATTATTTGGCATGTCAGATGGGACCCTGGGAGATGCCCGGCAGTGAAGGACTTCAAGACGAATGCCCAAGATTTTCCGGGCAACAATTTGGACACCGGTTGCGGAAGAGGGAGTGCCCGGGAGGCCAAGGACCAAAGGCAAGTGGGAAGGGACTTAATAAGTCCAAAGGACATGACTCTTGGGGGCTCCCTTTAGGGAGCCCAACCAAAAAACGATTTTGAGGGGGGGTACCATTTTTTTCGGGCAATCAGGAAGAAGTTGCCATCTTCTTGATGATTGAAGGAGGCTATGGAGGCTGTAGACAACCCCCCAGACCGATTGCATACATGATCTACACTTGATCTTCACTCCCCATCGCTCCAGACCGTGCGTCAAATGGCTGCCCGGTTGTGGAGATCAGATTTCAATCTTTCTCTCTCCTCCCTATCTCTCCTGCAAGGGGCAGTTCTTGCGTGTGAAGAAGAATGAAGCCCGGTTGGTAAATGCTCGTCTGGTGCGGTACCGGATTGCTTCCAAACCGAAGGTGGGCCTAAGATGGCAGTGTGGAGGCGGGCTGAGCATCAAATGGGGCCTGGTTTGTAGACCCGCAACAAGTTTCAAAATCCAAAATGATAAGAAATACACGATAATGGCATTTTTACAAAGAAAATGGCTCTTTTTTCACATTTGATGGGGTTAACAATGTTCTTATGGGATGAAACTTGATGGACATGTTGTTTTCTGCTCGTTTCCTATTTGTATAATTAAAAAACTCAAAAAATATACACTTAAAGTGTAGGAAATAAATGGAAAAAACTCGAAAAGCATGGGTTTTAAAGGAAAAATTAGATATTTGGGCTTAAAATCGGAAAAGCATGAAACAAAACACCAATAAAATCTACATGGTTACTATCCAAGGAACCAAGAGCCACAGCTCTAAAATAATAATAATTTTCTTCCATTTTTATTGATAATAAATAGGAAAAAATGGAAAAAAATAGTTTTTAAAAGGGAAAAAAATAGGGAACGGACTAGGAAAATTATGGAAAATTATGGATGTGTCTGTGAGTGTATAATGAGAATAAAGCATGAGGGTTTGCCTCAGGTTATTCCCATTTATATATTTTTGTGAGTATTTACTGCTTATTTTGTGCAAAATACACATGAAATCACCCCTTTACCTATGCAACGAGGCAAAATATTAAACGGTAGAGGAGGAAAGTTTGAGTGCTAAAATATAATATAAAACCTGATGCATTGGCTGCATTATTCATATATGATGACGTTAAGTTAAATAAAGGGAAGTACAGTACGAGTGTAAGGCTCGGTGTCTTCTCTCATTGCAGCAATTACACGTTAATGTATGGAAACATGAAAAGAATGGATTTGTACAATGCACGAGGCTATTTTTCAATTGTTTGAGCACTTAATCATATACACATTTACATCAAGCATCCTTAAATGGTGTCAATTACAAGCTCTTGGATGCATAGCACTTGGTTTCTTTAAGACTTGACCCACGTAGAGAGAGTGAGCAACCCAGCTGTAAGTCTAGACGGTGGGTCCAAGGGGACGAATAAGTGAGAATAAGTGCATTCCTGGAACAATAAATATATTGGCACTAAGAGGGGATTTTGTTTTGAAAGTGTCTATGTGTGGAAGTAGTGCATCAAGGGGCCAATCCCCAAGATGTAGGAGAGCTGCAGTAGGGCCATGGCAATCAGCCAGTGGGGTGCCCTTGTGTCTGTGATACGTGGCATTTATTGTCGATATATGTATAATCTCCCTCTGAGGAGACATGAAAGGGAACATTTGTTGGATTATAGACTACAAACGCTCAGTGATTAGTGTTTAGGATAGTGTATCCCTCGACAGATGCTCTTGGCCCGCGAGGCCATGTAGTGGGATTGTCTATTGAGTGCATGAGGTCCGGCTAGTGCCTTAGCTAGTGCCACGACCATTTTAGGTCCCACGGGAGCTGCCAACAAGTGGTGGTTCTCAAATCTAGGGTTTCTAGGAACCAAATAATTGGTTTATGTCCTCTCACAAGGACCGTCAAGCCGAAATACAAAAAGTAGAATGTACTGAGAGGGCTAGACGACGGTTGGAGATTGTAAGTTATTATTCTTCTCAAAGAACTAGCCCGTTGCGCATAAGTGGCAATGGTTCTAGTAACCTAAGTGTTACGAGTAGCTCTTCGAGTGCAAGTGGAAGTCTTAGTACTTTCCTACTTTTAGTTAATCAACCCACAACAAGTGGGGGTGTAGTTTTACCTACAAAAACTCCTATTGTCAATCCGGTTGTAGCCATGGCACAATCTATCACAATTCCAGCAGGGATACCGGATTTGCTGGCATTAGGAGCATCGTTGCCCATTTTCCATGGGTTAGCAGAAGAAGATGGAGAACTCCACATTAAGGAGTTTCAAACACTCATGTTCAATTATCGAATCCAAGACGAAGGATACCTAATGATGTTCTTCAACATGATGTTAAAAGGAAGAGCGATAGTGTGGTATCACGGTCTAGAAGTCGAAACCATAACTAGTAGTGCCCAATTCTTTACGCCTTTCCGTAGAGAGTTTGCCCCTGAGAAGGATGGACAATATTAGTTGCGTGTCTTGAATGTAACATGCCAAGAGCTAAATGAGAATGTCTAGGCCTATGCCAAGAAATTAAAGCAAGTTCTTCGTAAACTAAATACTTATATCCCCATTCCAGCGGCTGCCCAGTTACAATATTTCCTACATGGATTGGATTTTAATATCTAGGTGCAGCTAAGTAGTGTTTCTTTGGCTGCCATTGACAATGCTATTACCCAAGCAGAAGGAGTAGAGTCGCGCTTGCAAGTAGCTTATGTCGCAAGGATAAATTGGAATGGTAATAACTTGGCCTTGACCAATGGGAGTCAAGGGGATCCCATGTCAAACGCAAATGGGAGAGGAGGTATCATACCAAATTTGCCTATGTTACCAACTCCTCCTAGTATGAATATGCCCATGGCTAGTTAGGCGGCCTCACTAAATAGTAGGGGCCAAACAATGAATCCTAATGTTATCCCAGTAGGTCAACGGACAATCCCTAATGAAGTGGTGGACAAAAAATTGATGATTGGAGCTATGAGTTGAGTGCCTCTAATGTCCTTGGTAAGGACATGATGAAGCACTAAACCGATATGATCTCTGAATAGTATCGACAAATAGTTGTGGATGTCAATTTCCTTAAGAAGCAATAGAATTTGATAGGGAGTCGACACCCTGAAGAGGGTGGTCCCTCAAGTTTCAATTGTAAGTGGTGTGGTGGCCAATATTTCCTTAGGAATTGCTCGAATGTCAAATTGTGATATTTGCAAAAACTCTGGCCAGTTAGCTGCTACCTGTTGGAGTAAGTGTTAAGATGACAAGCTCAACACATGCGGACATTAATGATGGACTGCCTGGTTAGATGGGTCCACAAGTCTACACTAGCACATCAGTGGTCATTATGACTCTCACATGGCCACTAACTCATTACTTATTATATTCATGTTGTTACACCTATTTACGAGCTGGCATAGTTATAGCGCCAGTCGACTAGTGTAGTCGGTTATGCATTGTTTGACTTAGTAGGCTACTTTCCTTTATATTGTATCTTATCTATACTTTATGTACATTGTAAAGTGTGTGGAAGAAGAAGAAGAAACCAGCAAGAAAACGTTTTGGCCTCCATCTCTCTTCTTGTCTCTTGAGTGAGCTTCTCCTTGTGCATTCTGTGTGTGTTCGGCGCAGCATCTTGAGCAAGTCCCCCCACCACACGATTCTTGACATGGTATCAGAGTTGCATCACTGATTGAGGTTGGTTTTGAAGGCTAAAGCAAAGGAGAGGAGCCAAGGATTCGAGCAAGCAAGCAACGGGTAAGAAGCTCTTCCATTCTCTACTTCTTCTCTTGGACAATGCCTGTGGAGGCACCAGAAGCAAGGCAAAGCAAAAATCTCAGATTGCAGTGAGATTTGGTGTGCGCAAAGAGCATTGTGTATTCTGTAGATAAGCCCTTTAAGGCTTATCCGCTGCTATTTTGGCTATCTGAGGTCATTTTAGGCCCCATTTTAGACTCAAGGTTGCGGACAACAGTTCGAGGTATCCTGCAATTTCAGCTGTGTCTGCTGTATACAGGTGCACGGGTCACAGATTTCAAATCTGTAAGTTCAAAGTTGTTTACCAGCAAATAAACATAAGGTCTATTTGCAAACTGGTCAGATTGCATGTATTGTTGAGCAGACAGTGAGAACGATTGTCTAGTGTATTGCTGTGCACTACAGGTCGAGAGTTGCAGAAGATTTGCTTGCTGTTTGGTATTAGTTTTGTGATAATGGCAGAGAACAATGGAAACCCCATCATTGAGAAGCTCAACAAGAACAACTACCCTTCATAGAAGTTCCATGTCATGAACTTCCTTATTGGAAAAGGCCTCTACGAGTTTGTTTCAGGTGAAGAAAAGGAGCCGGAGATGAGTGATCCTCCAATTGTAGAAAAGACAAAGGCAACGGAAGGAATGAAATGCAAAAGACAAAAAGGTCATGTATTGGCTGTCTGCAGTAATTGACAATAATATGCTGGGACATATTAGAAATGCAGAGAATTCATATGCAACTTGGACCATACTTGAAAGTATGTTTTTCGTAAATACAAAGGCATGAAAGATTCAACTCAAGCAAGAGTTGAATACATTGAAGAAATGGAAGATGTCTATCAATGAGTATACATTGAAGGTAAGGAGCATTGCAGATGCCTTGGCAATGATTGATGCAATGCCCGATGATGATGATTTAGTGTCGTCTACCTTGGGTGGACTTAACAATGAAAAGGCTTGGAAGTCTTTTGTAACTTCCGTATATGTCAGAAAGTTATTTCTAGATTTCGATGAGTTGGTCTCCCTTATGATCACTGAAGAGATCAACATGTAGAGTGAGACATCTGAAAAAAGTGGTGAATAGGTCCAAGCTTTCTACTCCAGTTCAGGAAGGGGACGTGGCAGGTCCTCTTCAAGAGGCCGTGGTACAGGACGTGGTAAGCAATTTGGCGATATGCAGGTTTCAGGAGGTTGTGGTAAATTTAGAGGCAGGGGGAGCTTTAGAGGAAGAGGTGGATGGCAGAACAGAGGTTCTGCCATCTCTGGTATTGTGTGTCACTACTGTGGCAAAATAGGTCATATTGCAGCCCAATGTTATGCTAAGAAATATGATATTCGCAGTGGTAAGTTGCAGCAAGGAAACTATGCATTGTCTTCACGACAGAATGAAGACAAAAATGAACGTCTGTTTGTTATGCAGTATATGTTGAATGCTGTTATAGGAAAGGAAACACATGATGATGTTTGGTATGTTGATTCAGGTATATCCAATCATATGACCAGCCATGCAGAATGGTTTGGAGAGATGCATGATTTGTAAAATACAAGTTATGTCCAGACGGGTGATGATTCATGCCACCCAATTTTACACATTGGAAAAGTTCCCTTGTCCTTGCATGATGGCAAGACAAAGAGTCTTTTAGATGTATTACATGTGCCATCTATTACAAAGAACTTGGTGTCAATCGGTCAGATGGTAGAGCAAGGGCTGCAAGTCAGATTTAATGCAAAGGGCTGCTTTGTTAGAAGACTTCAATGACAAGTGCAGGTTGGTTGCAAAGGGAAGTAGAATTGGATGTATGTTTACTCTGGATGCTAGAATTCCTACTATGAATGCTGCTATTATGCTAAAAGAAAATATGTTGTTGCAGATATTGAAATTTGGCACAAATGCATTGGACATGCAAATGTACAAAGGTTGAAATTAATGCAGTCCAAAGGATTTACAGGTTTTTCTACATTTAGAATTGCAGAATTTCATAAGGTATGCGAAGCATGTCAGTTTGGTAAGTAGGCAAGACAATCCTTTTCACATAACAGAGATGTAAGCAGAAATATCCTTGATGTTGTGCATACAGATATTTGGGGGCCTACACAAAATGTATCTCTTGGAGGCAGTTCATACTTTGTTACATTCATTGATGATTGTTGTAGAAAGCTGTGGGTATATTTTATGAAGGAAAAGAGTGAAGCGTTTGAGCACTTTAGAACTTTCAAGGCTGCAGTTGAAAGAGAAATAGGCTTGAAAGTAAAGTGCTTGAGGTTAGATGGAGGGGGAGAGTACCTCTCGAATGATTTCAGTGATTTTCTGAGATCTCATGGGATAAAGAGACAATTCACATGTAGCTATACCCCATAGCAAAATGGGGTTGCAAAAAGGAAAAACAGGTATATTACAGAAGTTACACGTGCCTTGATGGCTGAAAAGAATATGCCTAAGCATTTTTGGTCTGAGGCTGTTCATACTACTGTTTATATTATGAATAGAACTCCCACAGCTGCAATTCATGGTATGACCCCCGAAGAATGTTTTACAGGTAAGAAGCCTGATGTCTCACACTTGAAAGTCTTTGGCTATATTGCATACGTTCATGTGCCAGATGAGCTGCGGAAGAAACTGGATCCAAAGGTTGAAAAGTGTGTCTTTGTTGGATTCTCTTTAGAGCAAAAAGGGTATCGTTGTTATAACCCTGTCACATGTAAGTTCAGAGTGAGTAGGGATGTCATCTTTGATGAAACGAGCAGTTGGTATGCATCTAGCGGTGATGCATTGGATGATGATGATGATCATGACACTCATGTGCATGCTGAAAAGCAAGAATCACAGACTCTTAGTGGACCAGAGACATCATTTGGTAGTCCTTGGTCTGGGAGACTAAGGAGAAGCTCTACATCTTCAAGTGCATCTAGCAGTACTACAAGTATCAGATGGCATTGATGCAGCTCTTGATGGAGACTCCAGTGGCTCAAAGAGCTTGGATGATGAGCTTGGCATTCCTTCAGTGAGGACTCCAGGTGTGCAAAGAGCACACGTCAATGCAAAGACTCCATTGAGTGATCCAGTGGTACGCAGGTCTAGCAGGGTGAGATACCCTGTTAATAGATTTGGTTTTGAAGGTTATGCAGCTCACCATTATGATTATATGGTGAAAGTGATTGAGGATGTTGAGCCCACATGTTTTGAGGAGGCTGTTGGTCATGCTCATTGGGATGCAGCAATGGATGAGGAGATGGTTTTGTTAGAGGCCAATAAGACTTGTGATCTAGTATCATTGCCGAAGGGCAAGACAGCTATTGGATGTAAGTGGGTTTATAAGATTAAGCACAATGCAGATGGTTCTATTAGTAGGTACAAAGCTAGGCTGGTTGCCAAAGGCTATGCCCAGACATATGGCATAGATTATGAAGAAACCTTCAGTCCAGTTGCTAGGATGGCAATTGTCAAATGTTTGATTGCTTTGGCAGCAGCCAAAGGTTGGAGGTTGCAGCAAATGGATGTGAAGAATGCCTTCTTGCAGGGTGATTTGCAGGAAGAAGTGTATATGGATCAGCTAGCATGTTATGAAGATTTAGAGCATCCCATGTATGTGTGTAGGTTGAAGAAGGCGCTCTATGGGCAAGCACCTAGAGCATGGTTTGACAAGATCAGAGAGTATCTTATCAATATTGGCTTTTATGTTTCTGATGCTGATCACTCACTTTATGTGAGAAAGGGAGATGCAAGTTTGGTCATCATAGTCATCTATGTGGATGACTTGATTATTACAAGTGATAGTGATAGTGGGATTGTTGGAGTCAAGGACTTTTTGAAGAAGAAGTTTGAGATGAAGGATTTAGGTGAGCTAAGGTACTTTCTTAGCATTGAGGTGATCAGAAGTGATGATGGTATATGACTGTCCCAAAGACAGTACAGCTTGGATATGTTGTCCAAGTATGGTATGACAACATGCAAACCACTTTCAATCCCGTTGGAGCAGAATGTAAAGTTGAGTGCTAATGTTGGGGATGAGATAGGAGACCCTACTATGTTTAGGAGGATAGTGGAGAGTTTGATCCACATGACCATTACAAGGCCAGACTTGAGCTACGCTATTGGTCTTGTGAGTCAGTTTATGCAAGTATCTAGAAAGCCACATTTGGATGCAGTCAGACGCATATTGAGATATGTGAATTCCACATTACATTATGGACTTTTCTATGAGGCAGGTATAGATGTACAGGTGTTTGGATACACAGATGCAGATTGGGCTGGTAGTATGTCTGATAGAAGATCTACCAGCGGATACATGTTCTCTCTTGGTAGTGCAGTAGTTACTTGGAGCAGCAAAAAGCAATCTACAGTTGCTTTGTCGAGTATAGAGGTTGAGTATAGAGGTGCTCCTGTTGCAGCATGTGAGGTAGTATGGCTGCAAAAGTTATTGGGTGATTTAGATGTGTAGGTGGAAGGTCCAGTTATCATTTATTGTGACAACATGAGCAGTATACAGTTGGCTAGGAACCATGTGTTCCATGCCAGGACAAAACATATTGAGGTACACTACCACTTTGTGAGAGAGAAGGTATTAGCAGGTGAGATTGACTTGGTATATGTTAGCACACAGGATCAGATAGCTGACATATTCACGAAGGCATTGGGTACAGAGAAGCTTCAAAAGTTTCGAAGCTTACTTGGAGTTGCAGAGATGCAGTTGAGCTTGAGAGGGAGTGTTGAGATGACAAGCTCAACACATGCGAATATTAATGATGGACCGCCTGGTTAGATGGGTCCACATGTCTACACTTAGCATGTGGGTGGTCATTATGACTCTTACATGGCCACCGACTCATTACTTATTATATTCAAGTTGTTACACCTATTACAGCTGGTATAGTTATAGCACCAGTCGACTAGTGTAGTCGGTTATGCATTGTTTGACTTAGTAGGCCACTTTCCCTTATGTTGTATCTTATCTATACTTTGTGTACATTGTAAAGTGTGTGGAAGAAAAAGAAGAAACCAGTAAGAAAAAGTTTTGGCCTCCATCTCTCTTCTTGTCTCTTGAGTGAGCTTCTCCTTGTGCATTTTGTATGTGTTTGGCGCAGCATCTTGAGTAAGTCCCCCCACATCAGCTCTCTCCAACAAGGAAGTAAACAACCTGGTCAAGTTAATCATCACGCACAAGGGAATAATCTCTAGCAAGATGAGGGACCAAG
Source organism: Lygodium microphyllum (assembly GCF_053477565.2). Taxonomy (NCBI): domain Eukaryota; kingdom Viridiplantae; phylum Streptophyta; class Polypodiopsida; order Schizaeales; family Lygodiaceae; genus Lygodium; species Lygodium microphyllum. The sequence continues at coordinate 46,109,713 of NC_141163.1, read as the reverse complement.
ACAAATACTGCAACGAGGAAAGGCTGTTGTAGAGGAGTTGCCTCATAGCAGTGGAGTTAGCCTTATTGAGACTGTATGTGTCAATGATGCAGAAAATTCTAATCTACGAGCCATAATAAGAGGGCAAAAGATTAAAGAGGATGATAAAGAAACTGTAAAACCTGTCAAGGGAAACCCTAAGCAGGATGCTAGGGAGGAAAAGTGAGTCTTGAATCCGGATATGGAAGGTGGACCTCCAAGGCTTGTTGACGGTAAAGTGGATCTCAGAGAAGGATAGAGAGGTGCCAAGAAATAAGACAAAAGTCAAAAAAGAGGCACTAAGGTCAGCGGTCCAAGGACCAAAGGAAAGAATGGTTTGGCACGAGAAGAGAACTTTGGCTAACTACCATGACTTTGACCTAGCAAGTTCTCTTTGCGAAGTCAAACCAGATGTGAATCTCCTGCAATTGATTAAACTTTCTCCCAGAGTACGTAAGGAATTCAAGAAAATCTTGCATATTAGGTATATAGTAGAACCTTTGGGCATAGCTAGAGTGGGAGAAGATTGGTTTGATCATGCTGAAAGGCATTGCCCTAGGGTTCCAGCGTATATGGATGGAATATTAGTGGAGCACGCTATCGTGGACACTAGATCCTCTGTCAATATCATAAGTTTAGACTTGATGGAGCGGCTAGGTCTCAAAATTCAAAAAGACGGCTCCACACTTCTTAGGATGGCGGATGATAGTCTAAGACAACCGGAAGGTTGCATCACTAAAGTCCACGTTACTGCTATAAGCGTTGAATGCTATCTGGAATTTAGGGCGATTAGGTTTGCAGGACGTCCTAGCTATCGAGTTTTGCTAGGAAGGCCTTGGATTTTATGAACAGACTGTCAAGTTGATATACCCGCTGGTCGAGTGATTCTAGATCGAGGTTCCCATCGTGTAATAGTGGATGCTTACCTTGAGTCTCCTCAGAGTGAGAGAGCTCCTTTATCCTCCACTGAACTAGAAATAGTAGATGATCCATCTAATAGTGAGACGTCATCGAGCGATGGATCTAAGGAAGGGTCCACTATAGAGGATATTTATCAGATAACCTTGAATGAGCCAATAGAGCCTCATGATTGAATAAGAGACGAGGATATTATTAAGCTAGACCTTGGTACTCCTAATGATTTGCGGCCAATCAAATTGGGTTCTATGCTCAATTCGGAAGAGCAAGAGGACCATGTGTCCCTGATTCAGGAGTTCCGCAACATCTTTGCTTGGAGCTATGACAAACTTAGGGATATTCCTTCCAGTCTAGTTGTGCATACTATTCCTATAAAGGAAGGTACCCGCCCTATACATTAGAAAGTAAGGCGTATGCCTTTTGAATTAAGGAACGGGTTATTCGAGGAACTACAGAAGTTGCAAAAAGCGGGTTTGATCTTCCCTGTTTAGCATACTGAATGGTACTCACCAGTTGTGATCAAGAAGAATAATAATAATCAGATCCGGCTTTGCATAGATTTTAGAGAGTTGAATAAGAAAAATGTTAAAGATTACTACCCGTTGCCGTTTATTGACGAAATTTTGGATCAACTAGCGGGTAGGGAAATTTATTCGTTTATGGACTACTTTGCAGGGTATAACTAAATGGCGACTGTTGAGTAAGACAAGCTAAAAATGACATTTATTACCATCTTTGGTACCTTTGCGTACCATGTGATGGCATTTGGGTTATGTAATGTACTAGGTTCATGGCAGACAATTCTGCATAGCTCTCAACCCACGGAAGTGCATCTTTGGAGTCCCTTATATGGGCTCTTATTAGGCCATGTGGTCAGTTCCATAGGGATTGCGACTAATCCTGAAAAGATCAAGGTCATAATCGCCATGAGTCCACCGCGTACTCCAAAGGAAGTGCATAGCTTTGTGTCATTGGTAGGGTATTATCGGAGGTTTATCAACAATGCCTTGGCAGAAAGAACGTTGTCACTGACGAACCTATTGTCCTTTAATTGTCAGTTTTCATGGAGTAATGCTTGCAAAGTATCTTTTGACGATGTAAAGTAGGAGCTTGCCAAAGCACCTCTTTTAAAAGCACCTAAAAGGAGTGAAATGTTCTATATATTTTCAGCAGCAACTATGTATAGTATCAGCTACTGTTTGGCCCAAATTTGGGAGGAACAGTGGTACCATCCGATAGCTTTTGCTAGTAGAAAGTTGGGCATATCGGAAATTAACTACATCTATATGGAGAAGTTGTGCATTGCGATGGTACTTGCAACTAAGAAGTTCAGGCACTACATTCTTTATGAGAAGTGGTTTTATACGAAGGCGGAAGGGCTTCGATTGTTGTTGAATAAGTTACAACCGCCTGATCGTTTAGCAAAGTGGTTAATCACTTTGCAAGAGTTTGATTACGAGACTAAGAGCAAGCCGCTGAAGCTGCAGGGCATTGTCGAGTGTCTTGTGGATTTCGGAGAGCCAAAAGAGGTCGTGGTTGAAGGAAGTGACATGGAAACATTGTTTAAGATTGATACAACATCTATTCCCTCTTGGTATGTTGCTATAACGCACTATCTTTCTATGGGAGAGACTGGAGATGCTCTATCAAGACCCGAGAAGAGGAAGATTAAATAGCATGGATTGAAATTTTCCTTGATCGCAGGGACATTATATCGGCAAGGTGTTGATGATATCTATCGCCGATGTGTGATGCCTGACGAGACTCCCTTTATTTTGGAAGAGTGCCATGACTCCGCTTATGGAGGGCACTTTGCTGGGCGGTTGAGGGCACAAAAGGCTTTACGAGATAGTTATTGGAGGCCGTCCATCTTCCAGGATTCATTTGACTATGTTTAGAGATGTGATACATGTCAAAGACATGATAGTCGAGAGAATAGAAAGCATCCACTTATGCCTATTATGGCTATTCTTCCATTTGAGAAGTGGGACATTGATGTTGTGGGACCTATTACCCCATCGTCTACTACTCAGAAAAGATAGATTATAGTAGCTATTGATTACTTTAAAAAGTGGTCAGAAGCATGGGCAACGAGGCAGGACAATGCAAAAGAGATTGCTAGTTTTCTACTTGAGTAGATCATCTGTCGTTTTGGTCCCCCAAAGGAAATAGTATCAGACTGTGGAACTCACTTTTTGAATAAAGTAATTAGAAGCTTGACTAAAGCATGGAGCATTAAGCATAACAAGACGACCCCCTATAATCCGCAAGCCAATGGACAGGTTGAAAGTACCAATAAGCAACTTGTGGGTATCCTATCCAAGATAGTCTCTGAAAAGAAATGAGACTAGGATAAAAAATTATGTGTGGCGGTTTGGGCGTATAATACGATGTTTAAACGAGCCACTGGCCACACCCCATTCAAATTAGTTTATGGGGAGGAGTGTGTCTTGCCCTTAGAAATTGAGTTGCCGACCATAAGATTCGCAATCAATCATTCTTTGGGTGATGAAGATGCCTTATTTGAGCGGTTTACGACTATAGCCCACTTGGACAATGAGCTCAAATTCCAGAGTTTGTTGCACCAGGAGGTAGCTAAACGTCGGATGAAGCAGTTGCATGATCTAAAGGCGAAGAAGTATACCTTTAAAAAATGGCAATTAGTTCTGTATTACAATGTGCGTAGAGAGTTATTTCCAGGAAAGTTGGAACCTAGATGGGATGGCCCTTACAAGATAGTTCGGATAGGTAAAAATAAGTCCACGGTTTTATTAGCTGATCTACAAGGAGTGGAATTTAAGAATAAGGTTAATCTTAATAAGATTAAACCTTATTATTTCTAAATATGCTAACGCGCTAAATGCATTGCAGGTCCATGTTGGGGCTGATTTGAGACCTATAGGAGAGCTTAAACTGGTTGATGGGGCAGTTAATCCCTTATTTGGAGAACCCATATCTAGAGCAAAGATATCATCAAGGGCAACTTATCTAATGGAGAAAGGGATATAAAGTGGTTGAGCACGAAGACAATACCTTTGTATGGGAGATTAAAGTTTTCTGCCATCACTGTTTACAAATCTTGACAAGTATCCATGCTGAGTTTAATGTAGAAGGTGGGATGGAGCCGTCAGTTTATCCTCTAAATATTTTGAATTTTGATTATCATAATTATGAATAGAGGAGTTCTTGATGGCTGGCTGTGTAAACCCATTGTGGACGTACACGTTATACTTTGATGGAGCATCCAGGGGGCCTAATAGAAAAGGGAGTGTTGGAGTAATTATCTGAGATCTCGGATGTAGAGTTACCATGAAATTAGCTGCTTATCTCAGGGTGGGATTCACTAACAACATGGTGGAGTATAAAGCCCTGATTATGGGATTGAATATTGCCAAGAAAGGTGGCATTAGGCGATTGTTAGTAAAAGGGGATTCCCAACTGATCTTAAATCAACTTAATGGGACATATACATTTCGAAATCCTATCCTTCGTATGTATCATCGAACTACTATAACCCTACTTGATGAATTTGAGAGCCTAAGGAGGGATCTATATGAGCAGGTTTGCTTGATTTCTTTAGACCAAGAGGGCCAGTTTTTTTCAGGTTTTAATGATCTATTTCCTTAGGCCAAGAGAGCCAGCTAGTTTGCAGGGAAATGTGCTATTTCTTTAGGCCAAGAGGTCTAGCTAGTTTGCAATGAAATGTGCTATTTCTTTAGGCAAAGAGGGCCAGATAGTCTGCAGTGAAATGTGCTATTTCTTTAGGCCAAGAGGGCCATTCGTCTGTTTGGTGCGGGTACAGTTAATGGTTTCTTGTTGTAGTGATTGCATCATACAGATTAACGAAGTCGCTAGAGGGAGCCTTTGCTGCGAAGGAGCTTCTTATGACCATTCCAGGTGGTTTTGTCCCCTTTCTGAGTCTTTTCCCTTAAGCAATTAATGATATATGTACGTGTAAGGGTTACTTTCTTTTGTTTGTTGGGGACCGGCAATCGAGGCATGAAGTCCCAGGATTAGACTCTGTATGTCTGGGGGAGGTTTGAGTAGTCATTACCTCCTGCAAGGCATTGTCAGGCATTGTAAGACCTGTTTTAGATGGGAATTCTAGTGACCCTGTTCTACTGACCTACTAGGCGGCTGTTCTAGGAGTTTCTGTTAGTTGTGAGGCAGTTAGAGAAGCCTACTAAAATAATGATGGAAAGAGACAAAACCCTAAATATTTGGAAGACAATATATGAATATACAGAGGTGTGTAAAAAGGGGTTCTAACCCCTATACAAATAGAAATGGAAAGAAAGAAAAATCTTTGAGCTGTTGTTTATTGCCTTGTAAAGGCCTGGTAGGTTCATGGGGACGAGTCAGACCCAGAGCCAATGCCTTGTCTTCCTAGGGGTGGCTTCTAGCTGAAAACATAAGAATAAAAGAAGGTTGGAGCGAAAATAAAAGTGAGCATTAGAAACGGATTAAGTATCGCCTTGTGTGGGCTTTGGTAGATTCTTGGGTACTGAGACAGGACCTAAGGCCAATGCCTTGCCCTCCTTGGGTCACTACGCTCAGCTCCCTCCTTTTTACATGCCCGAGTATGGAAAATAAGAGGCTAAAGACCCAATATGCTAAAAGAAAATATTTGTTGATCAGGCTATAAGAGTCCTCACCTAGTAGGAGCTCCTAGTTGTGTTGTCCTTAGTTAGGTAGGTAGTTCAGACCACCACTGAGAATGACCTCTTTGATAGATATATTTAGCTTGGTTGTGTTGGAGCAGTTGGTTAGTGACTAGCTTTCGATTTTCTGTCAGATTATGCTAGGCCTACTCCTTGTGGATTTCATGCCTTGGTTTTGACAAGGGGGTAGGGTGAGAGCTGTGATGTGTTTTGTTGTGTATCTATTTTGTATCAGCTTGATGCTCTTTGTGGTTGTGTTTATGTGCAGATTTGTTGGTGGGATTTGGTGGGCTGAGTTGCCCTATCTCGTGGTCGCCAATGACAAATGATTCTTGATGTCGAGAAGTGCTTAAAAATAGCCAAAAATTTCAAATTTCAAGTGAAAAATAAACTTCGTCGAAGGCGACGGTGGCAATTAGTACGATTTTAAGCGACAATGCTCGGAAAAGGCTTAAAAGACCCACTTGACGACAATTGATGAATTTTTATAATTATTTGGAGTGTTAGACGGGACCCTGGGAGATGCCTGACAGTGGAGGACTTCAAGACAGACGCCCAGGATTTTTCGGACTGCAATTTGGACACTAGTTGCGGAAGAGGGAGTACCCGGGAGGCCAAGGACCAAAGGCAAGTGGGAAGGGACTTAATAAGTCCAAAAGACATGACTCTTTGTTTAGAATGGAAAAAGACTGAAATTTTGACTGATTTTTGTTATTTTTGAGGTCTGAATGGTTGATTTTTTATGGATTTAGAGTGATGTATGGTTATTAATGGAAGTGTTTGAAAGTGTTTTGGATGATATTGATTATGTTTTGGAAGTTCATGATGATTTTTAGTGGAAATATGAGACTGTGTGATATTCTGATAGGTTCTGCTGAGGTTCTGATTGGTTATGATACCTTCTATAGTATAGCCTCTGTTTTGTTCTGATTTTCTTCTGTATGAAGCATGGATTGATGATTAATGAAGGTTGAAATGTTTTGGAAGTTTATTGAATATTTTTTGATAGTTTGGAATGGTTTTAGTATGAGTTATAAGGATTTGATGTTCTCTAATGACCTTCTGTAACCCTCTGTAAACCTTTTGTAGAGCCTCTGTCTCTGTTCTGTATCTGCTATGTTCCTATTCTGTGCTATTCTGTAGATCTTCTGTAAGTGTTCTATAGAATGTATGTGTGAATTTGGAAAAGTTTTCTAACTTTTGGAAAGGATGAATCTAAGTTCAAAAGAGCTAAAACAAATGGAAGAAGCAGGTGCTGAAGACTGAAGAGAAGACTGGAGTGACAGTGACTGTAGTGAGCTATGAAGAGACACTGTAGTGGCTCTGGTGTCTCTTCGCATCAGACATACCTCTTGGGAGGTGCATCCACGACCTAAGAAGGATTATTGAGAGTCATTATTAGAGCATTGTAGTGAGGAGATGATGTACTATAGAGAGAGAGAGAGAGAGAGAGAGAGAGAGAGAGAGAGCCAAAGAGAGTCAATCAAAACAATGTAACTGTATATGAGAGATTGAGAGAGAAAACTATGAAGACATTGAAGATGAATACCATGTGATTGATTTCCATTAAAAAATGGTGTATTCTTTTATGTTCCTTGTTCTATTGATGGATTCTTTGAAGATATTGAAGATTATGGTTGATTTTATAAAATTCGTGGGAGATATCTACTATGATGCTGCGTGAAGAATTGTTGTTTTCTTTGTTTTGGTCATCAAAAGAATGAAATAAAAGCTTGTTGATGTTACAAGATAGATTTTCTTGCAGTAGAATCCCCTTTTCCTTGGTGTTCCTCTTGGGGCTCCATATTTTTGGTGTGCAGCCGGGGAAACTTGCCATCAACAAGCATCAGAAGAGGTTGAAAATGAAGGAAATGGCATGGCCAAGAAGAGAATAATTCAATGGATGCTTGTAAAGTTCCTTCTTCCATTGAAGAGTTGGAGATTATCATTGCCAAAGACACTTTCCACAAGAATTTCATCCCTCAATGCGGAAACATATTACTATCATGATGCAAGCTCTATGTGGTGGACTATTTCCTCTTCTTGTTGAGGCAGCAAAAACTTGTATCTTGGTGGAAAATTGTTTGGGAACAAACTGAAGAGAAAAAGCAGAGAGAATGACTATCCATGGAAGATTTGGTATTCATTGAGAAGTTTCCAGACATAATCAAGTGGGAGATCGTGAAGAAGCTTCAGGAGTCGTGGTCTGTGGAGGTTCATGAAAACAAGAAGGAAAAGAGTTGGGATGCTCAATAGCAAGATACGTGGGATTCTTGGTGCACTAACCATCTGTCCAATTAGCAACCCATTGGAAGTTGGTAGAAATAGTGTTTTTCACAACATACATTGTTGAAACCCTTAGAAGCTGGCATTATTATAATGGCACAACAACGATCCTAAGAAGAATGAGTTTTGATACTTTCAGAACGGAATATCTCCCCCTCTGTAGTGGTTTGAAAGCCGAATTCAGAGATGTTGAAAAAAAGGAAGTAGAGGAGATGTTGGCCAGAGAATCCCCTAGAGACTGAAGCCCTCTCTGATTCTATTCTGTTGAGTACAGACCAACTGATTGGAGCCAATCCCCTGATGAATGATGCAATCAAGAGGCAAGTGTTAAAACGAGTCCAGAGGTATGTAAGAAGAGAGAAGGAAAGAATCAAGGCTGAGAATGAGCTCGCACAGCAGAAGCCTCCTTTGATGTCCTAAAAGCACTCTTTATAGAAGTCCCCATGGCAACTCAAGGTCCCCTTCCTAGTCAGATTCATCCTGGAAATATTGATGACATGCCAGTAAATGTAGTCCCATTGCCAGTTTTTAAGGGAGAGTACAATGAAGACCCTAATCTTCATGTAGCAGAATTTATGGTAGCATGTGTGGCTAACAATGCCAGATACCCTGAGCATTGGTTAGTGATATTCCCCGCCACTTTCAAGGGCGTGGCGTTTCAATGGTATGAGAGACAAGTAGCAGGAACTTTTGGCACATGGGATGACCTCAAGTTGGCCTTTCTCACTAAATTCAGGCGTGAAGGTTTTGAAGAGCGAATGTGAGAGGAGTTCATGAACCTAAGTCAGTCCTCTGGAGAAAGAGTAGAAGCTTATGTCTCACGAATGGAATCCATCCTGAAGATATGGACTAACCATCATTTGGACGAAGGAATCCAGAAAGGAGTGTTCCTTAGAGGCCTACAACTAGTTCACAAGTTTGTGGAATTGAGAAGACTAGTCAATCTGCAAGATGTAGTGGAAGGTGCAAGATTGTATGACGAAGTTGAAGCAAGGTTGTCAATGATGCCAGGAAGAGGAGCCTTACCTCCTCCCATGCCAAGAACGGTATACCCACCAAATGCAGTCCAGGGACAGTTCCCTACTCCTATCCCCAGATTCAAACAATGCCGCAGTATAATGCACCTAATCCATTATGGTCACCATAGATGACAGTGCCTCAAATGATGGTTCAACCACAACAACAGTGGCCTCAAACAATTTCTCCAATGGCGACTCAACAACAGTGGAACCCTACCAACTAGAATCAACAATCCCAAGTCTCAACAAGAGCTCTGAATTAGAACTAGAACAGAGGACCCTCTGGATCAACCCAACCAGTGTATGCAGTAATTACAGAAGCTTCCCAAAACCCTACTATAAGTACTTCAGGAGGTGAAAATCTGAAGGACTACTTATCCAACTCAGTTGCAAGTATCAAGAAAGAGCTTATGGATGTGATTACAGAGCAGCTATAGACGCTGAAGGTGAATACCGCCAATATATCCACCCCTACGGGAGCTTGAAGAGATGTGATGCACTCTAATACATGGTGCGAAAAGTGTCATCAAGCAGGACATTTAGCCACTGAATGTACCCGAAAACCAACCATTCTTGGAGCCTTTTGTTCCTACTATTTGCGGAAGAACCATATAGAGGATATTTTCCCTCTGAAAGAGATGCACGAATGAAGACAGAAGGATGAAAATGCAAGATTCAACTTGCTAGAGTCCAAAATGACAACACATGATATTGGACCAAAGCATAGGGAGTTTGGTCCTAATTTTGGTTCAAGGAGGTTTCCCTCTCAAAGTTACAGAGGACGACAGTCTGGCGGCGGTGATCAGAGATCAGAGAGTGGAATGTTATAGGTGTGAAGAAAAGGGTCATATCTCCGTGAATTGTCCGACGATCTATGGATTACAAGCCCTTATGCAGCCGATGCAAAGGAGAAGGCAACACTGCAAAGGACTGTCCAAGTCTAGCCCATATAAAGGCCAATGCCACTAATAGCTAACAAAAGGTACAAGAGCCTGCGTCCAATTTGGTAGAGTTGGAAGTTACCACTATCATGCGCGCCAAGAAGAAGGAACCAGTTGTTCGGAACGAAAATAATTCTCCTTCCAAGACTGTGAAGTTCAACCTATCAACAGAGAGATAGAGCAGTACAGGACAGAACAATGCAGTACAAAGCACTGTAGTGCCACAGAGAGTCATAGAGACAGTCCCAAAGATAGGACCAGAGGTCCAGGAGATAGATGATACATAAGCAATTCCGGAAACACAGGAAATGCCGAGGCTGAAATTGCTAGAAGAAAAAGGAAAGAGAAAAATGAGTGTAGCCCCATTCCCCAGTAGGCTGGAGAAGCCCGTGGATCCTATCAAAGAATATGACTTGGTCAAAGACCTAGACACTTTTAAACCAAACCTAACATTCCGGTAGTTGCTGATGCTGTCTTCCAGCTGTCGAAAGAAATTCAAAAGCATCTTAACAAGAAGACGTGGATTAAGGATTGTACCTTCAACAGTGTGACCAAGACCAATAGGGCCTCGAAGCCTATAAAGGAAGTGGATGTGGCTAACACCTTCCTAGATCCTGGAACCCCAGAGATTAGTGTATGGATTGAAGGATACTTTATTTCAGATGCATTGATTGATGGAGGCTCATCAATAAACATAATGACGGATGTGACAATGAAGGACTTAGGGTTGCAAGGAATTCAACCTACACAGTGGCTTGTTAGATTGGTAAACCAAAGTAGAATTAAACCGTTGGGCATCCTCCCATATGTAAAAACAACCCTTGCAGGGAGAGACTATTGGCTGGCATATTTGATGGTCACACCAAATTCTTATGGGACCTCATACCCTCTACTATTGGGAAGACCTTGGCTTTTTGAAGTGAGAGCCACGACGGACTGGTTCAAAGGAATCCTAACCCTAGGCAGAGGACCCAATAAAGTGGTGTTGAAATTGTATGGATCGCAAAGAGGTAATGGATCCACATCCATCGAAGTCATAACTGACTCCTCCAACAAGGTAACAGATGGTACATCAGGAGATGAAGAGGCTATTAAACAAATATTTCCCAAGAAAACATAGGCACAGTCCCTAATAGTGGGCACTGTAAGCCAACTACCAAGGGAAGCAAAGTCCTTGTCCATGGGAAATCACCTTTGACAGTGAGATAAAAACATAGATGTACTGTTCTCCCTATTACATGGCAGTAGCAGAGACAGAGCCAGAGGTAGTAGCAGAAGCAGAGCCAGAGATAGAAGCAGAAGCAGAAACAGACGCAGAGGCAGAAGATCTGTTCTTCTCCTATAGAGCCTCTACAGAAGCAGAGACAGAGCCTCCAGAGGAAGAGGATGAAAATGATGAGGAAGAAAAGGAAGCAGGATATGAAAGTGCAGATGAAGAATTTCCTCTGATAGTAGTAGATGATCTTGTTGATGTCCCTATAGAGACCTCAGAGGCCGAAAATATCGAGGTGTTGGAAGTGTTGGATGGAATGACCATGGTTCCATTTGGGTTGACCAATGGACCACAAAGTATGCAGAATTTGCATAAGCAATGGATCAAAGGCATAAAAATTAAGTTCACCAGTGGCTCCTGTCGCCCTGATCGTTCAGTCCAAAGAAAAGATGATGATGATGCCCCGTGCCAACAGAAGCTAGAGCTATCAAAGCCTCAGCTTCTAGAAGGTCCGTGCTATGTGACATTCCTGGATGCATCCTCTGAAGATGAATGCCTAAGTCCAGAAAAAATCACCACTCACACAGAAGAAAACCAAGCTCTGATACCCTTCTAGCAATCTAAACAGAAAAATGAGTCATCTGTTCAGAAGGAGGACACTGGTTCTAGTGAAACATCAGACGATGACACTACTACCTTGAAAGAGTCAGACCTCTATCCAGAAGCAATCCATGGGACATTTATCCACGAAGTGGAAGGTCAAAGACAAGTAATGTTCCTGGATACTGATGGTACCGAATGTCACCTAAAAGTGGGCCTCAATCTTCCAGAAGAAGAACTAGTGGTCCTGTGATACTTACTCAAGGAGAACTTAGGCGTGTTTGCTTGGTCATATAAAGATCTAAAGGGGATTGATCCCACAGTATGCCAACATCACATTGACCTAGAGCCCGATGCCGAACCTGTAAGGCAAAGACAAAGACGTATGAATCCTAATTATTCTACTATGGTGAAGACTGAATTATTGAAGCTCCTTGAAGTCGAGTTCATTTATCCCGTGGCTAACAGTGAATGGATTTCGCCCATTGTGGTAGTACCCAAGAAGAGTGGGAAACTTCAAATATGTGTAGACTTTTGGAAGCTCAATTCGAAGATGAAGAAGGATCATTTCCCTATCCCTTTTACAGACCAACTATTGGACACAGTGGCAAGCCATGAGCTATATTCCCTCTTGGATGGATTCAGTGGATATAACCAAGTCCAAATTGCAGAAGAGGACCAATCCAAAACAACATTCACCATAGAATGGGGGACCTATGCCTATAGAGTGATGCTATTTGGGCTCTGTAATGCTCCTACCACCTTCCAACAAGTAATGATGGTTGCCTTCTAGAATCATCTTCATGATTTCATTGAGGTGTATCTTGATGACTTTTGTGTCTATAGTTTGATCCATGAGCATTGGGGACACCTAGAGCAATGTTTTGACAGATGCTGAGAGTATGGGATTTCTCTCAACCCCAAAAAATGTGTCTTTGGCATTTCATCAGGAGTTCTTTTGGGCCATATTGTCTTTGCATAAGGGATTGCAACAGACCCGGCAAAGATTGAGAATATTGTTGCCTTGACAGCACCAACAAACCTCAAGCAATTGAGAGGATTTCTTGGCCATGTGGGCTACTACAGAAGATTTATTACACATTTTGCAACCAAGGCAACCCCTCTGCACAAGCTCCTAAGGAAAGATGTGGATTTTCTTTGGGCTGATGACTGTGAAGAAGCCTTTAATATCCTGAAACAGCGCCTTGTCCATGCACCTATCTTATAGTCTCCTGATTGGATGAAGGAGTTTCATGTGCACACAGATGCATCAATCGAAGGGCTAGGTGTTGTCCTATGTCAAAAGGGCCCCTCTAAATTAGATCAACTGATATATTATGCAAGACGAAAGGTCACTGATAGGGAACGGAACTACACATTGACAGAGCTTGAGTGCTTGGCAATGGTGTTTGCATTGGAGAAGTTTCGACACTATTTATTGTCAACACATTTTAAGTTCTACGTGGATCATGAAGCCCTGTCCTTCTCGATGAACAAATTAGATATTAAAGGACGATTGATGAGATGGTTGCTCCTATTTCAAGAGTTTGATTTTGAAGTGGTCACTAAGCCTGGCCGTTCCCATGTCCTAGTAGCTAATCATCTATCACGGATCCCTCAAACTGCAGAAGAGGAACAGGATGATCTAGACCTTCTTGATGCTTCCTTGTTTCTAGTTGAAACAGTGACTCCCTGGTATGCAGACATAGCAAACCTATTGGCAACTCAATAGTTTCCTCCTGATATCTCAAGCCATGAGAAGAAGAAGCTTCTGTTAGAATCAGCCCCCTACACTTTGCTAGGCGGTGCATTGTACAAGAGAGGCAAAGATGAAGTGCTGCGAAGATGTGTTGCAGGGGATGAAATCAGCATAGTATTGAAAGCATGCCATGATGAACCATGTGATGGACACTTCGCAGGAGAAGCGACAGCCAGGAAGGCTCTGTTGGCGGGATACTAGTAGCCGACCCTCCACAAGGATGCATATGACTACTACAAGAGATGTGATACTTGTCAGCGAATGGGAAAACCCACCAAAACAAGTGCCATGCCATTGCAACCTATTCTTTCCCTAAATCCATTCAAGAAATGGGAGATTGATTTCGTGGGTCCCATTGATCCACCCACTAGATGGAAGCAGAATAGATACATCTTAGTATGTATGGATTATGTCACAAAGTGGTGTGAAGCTAAAGCTCTGAAGCGGGACGATGGTAACAATGTAGCCCTGTTCATGTATGAGAATATTATCACCCGTTTTGGCAGCCCCCTCGAGCTGGTAAGTGACAAAGGTACTCATTTCCTTAACTAAATCATGGAGGAGCTAACGAAGCTATATAAGATCTGCCATCGTAAGTCCACTCCTTACTATCCTAGAGTAATGGCCAAGTTGAAGTCACCAATCGCATCCTTTGCTCAATCCTGACAAGAATGATTTCCACTGGAAGGTAGTGGGGGCATCAATTAGTTTAAATGTCATGAATATGCAAGCAGACACACCCCATTTGGTGGTAAATGCCATTTTGTGCTTTTCATCCAAATGGATTCGCACTTGGTTATAGCCGAAGAAGCCATCCAAAAAGCTTTAGGCTTCCTTTCCTACCACTCTCTCTAGCATATGCTCTATGTATGATAGTGGATAGTTGTCTCTCTTGGTGGCCGCATTAACCTTCTTATATTTTATGCATACTCGTATCCTCGGGGAAATTACTATATGTGTATCCTCTACATCATGTGCATTCAAGGCCTATTTATAAATATCCTTATCTATGATTTTTTTCATGAATAAAACATAACCCTTTTCTATTCAATCTGTAAATAACCCTATTCTATTACACCCTTTTGTATGTAAAAAATGTATAAAAATGGTATTTTAAAAATACCTTATTTTGAACCCACGTGATGCACACATATATTCATGAGTAACTTACCCGAGCTCGTATCTTCCCATTCTTTTTCATGACTATGACTATGGGTGACACCCAATCCGTATGCTCTATTTTGTAAATTAATCTAACCTTCAATAGCTTATTAATCTCCTCCTTCATGGCATGTGTATGCTTAGAATTCATTGCATATGGTCGTTGCTTGACTAGTGCTACATCGGGGATCATGGGGATGTTGTGAGTCACAATACTTGGATCTATTTCCTTGAGCTCATCTAATGACCATACAAACACATCGTCAAACTCCCTTAATAGATTTATAAGATCATGCTCTTCCTCCTTAGTGAGGTCATCTACTATGTACACAGGTTTAGGATTGTCCTCCCTCGTCAAGTTGACCTCCTTAACCTTGATTGGTCCTTCGATGGGTTCAGTTGCTTGCCCTTTCTGTTTGGCCCCTACTAACACCACTATTTTATCACCTTTTTTTTACTTGGTGAAATGCTTAGGCAGGTCTTAGGGTTTCATTTGCCTTTCAACTTTTGAAGACTTTGACCATTTCCTTTTCTCCTCTCTTAACCTCCTATGCCTCAGGTGGACAAGAAGGCCCCTTATGGTGCATCAGGTCCTAGGTGGTTGAGGTATCTCAGGGTCACTATCAGAGCTTGCCTCTAACTTGGAATTGTACTCACCATACTCATTAGAAGAAGATTTTTCCCTTGGTGCTCACAACTCTAAAGCTGACTCAACTTCAAATAGTGGTGGGGTGCAAGGATGAGATAGTCCTGCTTGCTCATTATCTACCATCTCAAGGCATTCTAGCCAAGCTCGATCCCAATCTACCTTGGCAACTCCTTTGCTCATTGAAAACATATTTATCTCTAGGGGTTTAGTGTCTACTGTGATTTGCTCAATTATTCTTTATTCCATATCATATTCTATGGTTTGTACTTTCTCCTTGCTCTCCTTGCTGGTGGAACAACAGTCCTTGTACTCGTTATTATTAGAATTTTCAAACTAAGGCTATGGGTTGCTTGCAGAGTTTCTAATTCCTGTTATCTCACTTGTTATGAGAGCCCAATTATATGGAAAATTTAGTTCCTACACCTTATTCCATTGTCACTCTCTACTTTCCATAAGATCCTTGAGGGGCTTCAAGTTGGTGGTTGGGTTACCTACAAGCTGACTTGACAAGCGCTAGAGGGTTTTGTAAAGTTCAAGCTTTTTAGTTGGACATGATAGGTGATTGGCCCATGGGGCTTCTGTCCATCATGCACATGGGTACTATGGACAGGTTGGAAGTGATGCCACTCTTAGGGTTGCTAGTGAAGTCTATAGCTTGCATGTATTCATCCTCTTCCTTTGCAAATGAGAGATCAATGGTTACCACTACGTACATCCAATCTTTCTCATTCTCATGTTAAGGAATGTACATTGTTAGAGGCCTACAATCACTTCTAGATTTTGAGTGACCCTTCAACAGATGGTGTCCAAGTCCACTAGTGTGGTGTTTCAAGTGTCCATATCTATTTGGAGAACTTTTGATCTATTGCCCACCAAGAATATTAGGACATTACCCCAGTTCTCTATTACTCTGACATTTCTCATCCAAGGCTTACCTAGAAGGATATCATAATCTACTCCCTTTATAAATATGAAGTTTACTAAGAATTGGATTCCCGCTATCTTTAGTGGCCAATCCTTTAGGCTCGAAAGGGTCTAACCTTCATCCCATTCATTAGAGTGGCATTGAATCTTACAGTCTCCATCGATGGATTTTCCCAAGCTTGTAGGACTGAGTGACTAAGTACACTAACCCCTACTCCCGTATCCATTATCTGCTTCCATGTAGTGTCTCCTAAGGCAACGACATGTAAGATTGCATGCATCTCAGTGACCTCCCAAAATGCATTGACTTGTGGGCACTTAGGCATGTGATTTAGTGTTAGGCTTGGTATGTGTGCTACAAAATCGTGATCTAGAAAGTCTTGCATCTTATGGTCATTATTGTGTTCTATCCATTTCTTCAATTCCTACCAAAGTGTTGGGTTTTGTCCAAGCAGTTCTCCCAATGACAATGTCACAAGAGTTGTTATGAGTGTGATTAATAAGTTTCCATCCATCTTTTCCTTCTAAGCTTCATGGGCTCCTTTCCATTGTCCTTGAACTATTTGTGTATTCGTGGCCCTCTCATTTGTTGAGAAGTAAGCATGGGAACTCTCCTTATACTGGAGAGGATAAGGGTAGCTAGGTGTAAATGGACTAGAGGATAGGGGAGCAAGGGGAAACCCTAACCCTAACTTCTCTAGAGGCTGTATAAGCAACCTAAAGTACACGCTCACTGTAAATGAGAGTGTACTAGTTGTACCTTGAACAATTGACTAAGCAAGATCTTATTCTTGTACTTGAGCTCTCTCTCTCCCTCTTGTGCACACTCTCTCATGCTTCCAACTTTGATTTGCAACATGGTATCAAATCCATCTCCGATCCCTTTAGGTTCCCTAACCCTCAACTCATACTAAGTGCACAAGAAAAGCTTCATTCTCTCATCTTGGACCTTCAATCTCCATACCCAGCCACTACCTATGTTCATTGGAGGAGCTCATTTGAGCAAAAGAGGGGAATATTGGCCTCCCATTTCTTCAGGATAAATCTTCCCTAGAATTAGGGCTCTTCCCTAGCACCACAAATCCCCACATTGGCCATGCAGCAGGACAACATTGTGGAAGAATGTAGATTCGGTGCAATTTTTGACAACGACCTGCCACAAGTTATATCATGACCAGTAGAAGGTGCAATCATGGGGGCCACCACAAAGCTTTCATAGCCCTCCTAGTGGGCCATCTCCCTCTAAAGAGGGTTTGGAGAAATTCCTCCTATATTGGTTGCTATGAGCCAAACCCTAACTATGGGTTTCTGGGAGCCATAGCCAGGAATCTTCAAGCTCACTCATTTTCATCTTTTTTCAATCTGGGCATTATCAACAATGATTTTAATCATTGAAAAACCCTTGTCAAGATTTGTTACTTCCTTGTGGAACTTAAATGTAGAGTGCTTCTCATTCCATGGGAAATATTGAGCTCATAAAGATCAACCTATATTATGAGTACTAGAATGAAAGTTGGTAAGAGTCTTCTTAGCACTACTAATGTATTCAATTGATGCTCCTTACTATTTGCTGTTGGTAAATCAAAGAAATGAGTGTTATTTTACTCTCCTCTGACTCATCCCATAGCATAGAGTTGATTGATAAGCCATGCTCCACCAATAACTCCTCTAATAGGCCACATTATCAAGAGGAGCCTGAAGTCCACCTCATTGAAACCTAGGAAAATAATAAAACTTAAATCAAGGGTTTTTCGAAGAATATGACCTCCAAAATCCTATCTTGAGATATTACATATGTATGATTTCCAACCTTTTTCATCTCTACAACTTTAAAGTTGGTTATCATTTGTAGGGCTATCAATTTTGCTATTTGGTTCATGCTTGGCCACCTGTAAAGGACTAGACACTGCCATTGCTTAAGGCAATAGGTAAGACTGTCGTCTATCTCTAGTAGAACGCCTCAACCCAGGCTTTGTTGCCTGACTGACATCATGTCTAGCATCAGCATGTCTAGCATCTGGGCCATGAGCATTAGGTGATGCTGCACACTGTCTAGCTGGCCGTGGAGCAGGCTGAACGAGAGCAGGTGCCTTCTCATGAAAGATAACTCTACATACCTCAACCACTTTCTCAGGCTGCATATGTTGACAGACTGTGGTGAATTGTCTTGCTTCAATGAAGCAATGGACAAATAGGACAGCAAGAAATGGTATAAAGCCATGATGTCAAAAAATGACACTTGGGACTTGATGCAGTTGCCTAAAGGGCAGAAAACCCTTCCATGTAGATGTGTTTATAAGATGAAGGCCGCTTTTGGTTCCTCACCAAACTACAAAGCAAGATTGGTTCCAAAGGGGTACAAGCATGAGCATGGAATTGACTTTGATGGGATTTTTTCTCTTGTAGTCAAGATGACTATATTGAGAACCATTTTGTGTTTGTAAAGTTCCTTCTTCCCACTGAAGAGTTGGAGTTTCTCATAATCAAAGCCACTTTCCACAAGAAGTTCATCCCACAATGGCGGAAACACATCACCATCATGATGCATGCTCTATGTAGTGGACAATTTCCTCTTCTTGTTGAAGCAGCAGAAACTTGCATCTTGGTGGCAAACTGTTTGGGAATAAACTGAAGAGCAGAAACAGAGAGAATGACCATCCATGGAAGATTTGGCATTCATTGAGAAGTTTCCAGACATCATCAAGTGGGAGATTGTGAAGAAGTTTTAGGAGTCTTGGTCTGTAGAGGTTCACAAAGACAAGAAGGAAAAGAGTTGGAATTTGTTCGTAGATGCTCAACACCAAGATACGTGGGATGCTTGGTGCACTGATAATCTTCTGTTTGTTCAATTAGCAACCCACTAGAAGTTGGTAGACAGAGTGTTCTTTACAACATACACTGTTGAAACCATCAGAAGCTGGCATTACTATGATGATGGCACCACCACAATGCTTAGACATATGCATTTTGACACCTTCAGAACCGAATACCTTCTTCTATGCAGTGGCATGAAAGCAGAATTCAGAGATGTTGAAAAGGAAGAAGTAGAAGAAATGTTGGCAAGACAGTCCTCCAGATACTGAAGCCTTCTGTTATCCCCCTGTGGAGCACTAACAACATAGTGGAGCCAACCCCCTGATGAATGATGCAAGAAAGAGGCAAGCGTTAGAACGAGTCCAGAGGTACGTGAGAAGAGAGAAAGCAAAAATCAGAGCCGAGAAAGAGCTCGCAGCAGAAGCCGCCTTTGACGCCCTTGTGGAACTCTTTACAGAAGTCCCAATGGCACATCAAGCCCTTCCTCCTCCTGCTGGAGGTCCACTTCCAAGCCAGATCCGTCCTGGAAATATTGATGACAGGCCAGCGAATGTAGTCCCATTGCCAGTTTTTAAGGGAGAGTACAATGAAGACCCCGATCTTCATGTAGCAGAGTTTATGGTAGCATGTGTGGCTAACAATGCCAGAACCCCTGAGCATTGGTTGGCAATATTCCCCGCCACTTTCAAGGGCGTGGCGTTTCAGTGGTGGCACATGGGACGACCTGAAGTTGGCCTTCCTCACTAAATTCAGGCATGAAGGTTTTGAAGAGCGGATGCTAGAGGAATTTATGAACCTAAGTCAGTCCTCTGGAGAAAGAGTGGAAGCTTATGTCTCACGAATGGAATCCATCCTAAAGAGATGGACTAACCATAATCTAGATGATGGCATTTAGAAGGGAGTGTTTCTCAGAGGATTACAACCAGAAGTCCGTAAGTTTGTGGAGCTGCAAAGACCAGCCACACTGCAAGCTGCAACAGAAGGTGCAAGACTGTACGATGAAGTGGAAACTAGATTGGCGATGAATCCAGGAAGAGGAGTCCTACCTCCTCTGATGCCAGGAATGATGTACCCACCAAATGCAGTCCCAGGGATAGTCCCCTACCCCTACTAACAGATGCCCCCAGTATCATAGTACAGTGCACCAAATCCACAGTGGCCACAATCAATACCTCAAATGATGGTTCAACCACAACAACAATGGTCCCAACCAATTTCCCCAATGCCAAATCAGCAACAGTGGAACCCTACCAACTGGAGCCAACAGCCACCCGTTCAAATAGGAGCTCTGAATCAGAATCAGAACAGAGACCCCTCTGCACCAGCCCAACCTGTTTATGTAGTGATTACAGAGACTCCTCAAAACCCTACTGCCAGTGCCTCAGGAGGAGAAAGCTTGAAGGATTACTTATCCAACTCAGTTGCAAACATCAAAAAGGAGTTTATGGATGTGATTACAGAGCAGCTACAGACGCTGAAAGTGAATACCGCTAGCATATCCAACGTTGCAGGAGCAGGAAGAGATGTGATGCGGTCAAATACTTGGTGTGGTAAGTGTCATCAAGCAGGCCATTTAGCCACCGAATGTACACGAAAACCAACCATTCCTGGAGCCTTCTGTTCCTACTGTTTGCGGAAGAACCATACAGAGGATATTTGCCCTCTGAAAGAGATGCATGATAGGAGGAGGAAGGAAGAAGATGCAAGATTCAACTTGCTAGAATCCAAAATGACAACACAGGATATTGGACCCAAGCCTAGGGAGTTTGGTCCTAATTTCGGACCTAGGAGGTTTCCTTCTCAAAGTTACAAAGGAAGACAGTCTGGCGGTGGTCAGAGATCAGAAGTGGAGTGTTACATATGTGGAGAAAAGGGACACATTTCACCAAATTGTCCAAATCCCAGAAGGTCAGTGGATTACAAGCCCTTATGCAGTCGATGCAAAGGAGAAGGCCACACTGCAAAAGACTGTCCAAGCCCAGCCCCAGTGAAAAACAGTGCTACTGATAGTCTGGCCAAGGCCCAAGAGCCTACCTCCAATTTAGTGGAATTAGAAGTTGTTGCCATCACGCGTGCAAAGAAGAAGGAACCACCTATCCAGAAAGAAAATAATCCTCCTGCTAGAATAGTGAAGTTCAATCTTCCACCAGAAGAACAGAACATAATGACAGTGCCGTACAGAGCACTACAGTGCCACAGAAAGTTACAGAGACAGTTCCAGAGACAGGACCAGAGGTCCAGAAGATAGAAGAGGAGGAAGTGCCACAAGTGACAGAAGAAGTCTCCAAGATGCCCCTGTTGGAAGAAAGAGGGAAAATGAAAATGGGTGTTGCTCCATTCCCTAACCGATTAGAGAAGCCAGTGGATCCTATTAAGGAATACGATCTGGTCAGAGATCTAGATACCTTTAAACCAAACCTCACATTTTGACAATTATTGGTGTTGTCTCCTAGTTGCCGAAAAAGGTTCAAAAGTATACTGACAAGAAGACGTGGATTAAGGATTGCTCCCTCAACAGCAACAAAGTCCAACAAAGCTTCAGAGCCTGTAAAAGAAGTGGACGTAGCTAATGCCTTCCTAGATCCGGGTACCCTAGAGACTGGCGTGTGGATAGAAGGCTGCTTCATTGCAAATGCACTGATTGATGGAGGTTCATCAGTGAACATTATGACGGATGTGACAATGAAGGATCTAGGCCTACAAGGTGTGCAACCCACCCAATGGCTCATCAGACTGGCGGATCAGAGCAGAATTAAGCCTTTGGGCATTCTCCCATATGTGAAGACTACAGTGGCTGGAAAAGATTATTGGCTAACCTATCTAGTGGTGAAGCCAAACTCTTATGGTACATCCTATCCTCTGTTACTGGGCAGACCATGGCTTTTTGAAGCCTGAGCAAGGACGGATTGGTTCAAAGGAAATTTGACCTTGGGATGAGGACCCAACAAAGTGGTGCTGAAGCTATATGGTTCTCAAAAAGGACATGGATTCACCTCCTTGGAATTATCTTCTGACTCCCCTAATGAGGCTACAGATGGAACATCAGTAGACGAAGATGCTGTCAAACAGATCCTTCCCAAGAAAACAGTGGCACGTTCCTTAACAGTGGATACTGTAAGCCAACTCCCAAAAGATGCAAAGCCATTATTAATGGGAGAATACTTCCTGCCTGAACCAGGAACGATTTCCGAAATCACTTCTGACAGTGAGATAGAAGCATGGATGTATTGCTCTCCCTGTTACATGGCCATAGCAAAGCCAGAGACAGAGGCAGAAGATGAAACAGAGAACCTGTTCTTCTCTTACAAAGCTCCTACAGAGACAGAGACAGAGACAGAAGCAGAGACAGAGACAGAGACAGAAGCAGAGACAAAAGAGGATGGATATGATATGGACGAAGAAGGTTATGAAAGTGGGCCAAAAGAGTCTATTCCACCCGAAGAGGATACATTTGGAGAAGAAGTTTCAGAAGCATCAGAAGCAGACGAACTCATGCTGTGGGACAGAATGGCGATGGTACCATTTGGTCTGGTAAACGGATCTTCTCATATGCAAAATCTTTATGAGAAATGGATTAAGAAGAATAAGTCGTCTTTCAGCAGTGGCTCTTGCCGCCCTCACCCATCCTTGCCAAAGAAAGATGATGATGATGCACCGTGCCAACAAGCACTAGTCTCACAATTCCAACAGAAATCAGAGGGTCCCTGTTATGTGACGTTCCTGGACGTGTCATCAGAAGATGGGTCTTCAATCCAAGAGGTAACTAATCGTGAAACCAAGCCCGAAACGGCCCTAATCCCATTTCAACATCTCCAGGAGCAGTCTAAGTCTCCACCAAAAGAAGAAGTTGGTTCTAGTGGAACATCAGAAGAGGACACCACTCCCTTGAAGGAGTCGGATCTGTACCCAGAAGCAGTCCGCAAGACCTTCATCCGTGAAGTAGAAGGTGAAAGGCAGTTAACCCTTGTGGATGCAGAAGGTACTGAACGCCACTTGAAGGTGGGTAGCAGCCTCCCAGAAGACAACTTGTTGAAAGAAAATTTGGACGTGTTTGCTTGGTCCTACAAAGACCTAAAGGGAATTGATCCCACAATATGTCAGCATCATATTGACTTGGAGCCTGATGCCAAGCCAGTACGGCAACGACAGAGGCGAATGAACCCGAATTATTCCACATTGGTAAAAGCAGAGCTACTGAAGCTTCTGGAAGCCGAGTTCATCTATCCAGTGGCAAATAGTGAATGGGTTTCACCCATCGTGGTTGTACCCAAGAAGAATGGCAAGCTTCGAATATGTGTGGATTTCCGCAAGCTCAATTCCAAGACGAAGAAGGATCACTTTCCGATTCCTTTCACAGACTAACTGTTGGACACAGTGGCAGGACATGAGCTTTATTACCTTCTGGATGGATTCAGTGGATAC
Source organism: Lygodium microphyllum (assembly GCF_053477565.2). Taxonomy (NCBI): domain Eukaryota; kingdom Viridiplantae; phylum Streptophyta; class Polypodiopsida; order Schizaeales; family Lygodiaceae; genus Lygodium; species Lygodium microphyllum. The sequence goes on along the minus strand of NC_141163.1, from coordinate 46,086,328 downwards.
AACCAAGTGCAGATAACAGAAGAGGACCAATCCAAAACGACCTTCACCACAGAATGGGGGACCTATGCTTACCGAGTGATGCCGTTTGGGCTTTGCAATGCCCCTGCTACTTTTCAGCGAGTCATGATGGCCGCATTTCAAAATCATCTGCACGACTTTATTGAGGTATATTTGGATGACTTGTGTGTCTATAGTTTGATCCGTGAACACTGGGGACATTTGGAACAATGCTTTGACCGCTGCCGGGAGTATGGGATTTCCCTCAACCCCGACAAATGCATCTTTGGGGTCTCTTCTGGAGTTCTGTTGGGCCACATTGTCTCTGCACAAGGGATATCAACAGACCCTGCAAAGATCGAAAAGATTGCAGCTCTGACAGCACCCACCAACCTCAAACAGTTGAGGGGATTCCTAGGCCATGTGGGTTACTACAGAAGGTTCATAGCTCATTTCGCAACAAAGGCAACCTCCTTGCACAAGCTTCTGAGGAAAGATGCAGAGTTTACTTGGACGGAAGAATGTGACAAAACCTTCAACACTCTAAAGTAGTGTCTGATTGAGGCACCCATTCTGCAACCTCCTGATTGGACGAAGGAGTTTCATGTACATACTGATGCATCAATTGAAGGCTTAGGCGCAGTTCTCTCTACCAAAAGGGCTCCTCAAAGCTGGATCAACCGATCTATTATGCAAGCCGGAAAGTCACTGATAGGGAACGGAACTATACAGTGACAGAGCTGGAGTGCTTGGCAATGGTGTTTGCCCTATAGAAGTTCCGCCACAGTCTCCTATCTACCCACTTTAAATTTTATGTGGATCATGAGGCCCTGTCCTTCCTGATGAATAAAGCAGATGTGAAAGGATGAATGATGAGATGGCTCCTTCTATTCCAGGAGTTTGACTTTGAGATAATTACGAAACCTGGTCGTTTCCATGTTCTGGCTAATCATCTGTCGCGTATCCCACAGACTGCAGACGAGGAGCAGGATGATCCAGACCTCCCTGATGCTTCCCTATTCCTGGTAGAAACTGTAACCCCTTGGTATGCAGACATTGCCAATCTGCTGGCAACCCAACAGTATCCTCCTGGCATTTCTAGTCGGGAGAGGAAGAAGCTTATGCTAGAATTAGCCCCCTACACCCTGTTAGGCGGTGCACTATACAAGAAAGGCAAAGACAAAGTGCTTCGAAGATGTGTTGCAGGAGATGAGATTGGGATTGTTCTGAAGGCTTGCCATGACGAGCCATGTGGAGGCCACTTTGCAGGAGAAGCCACAGCCAGGAAGGCTCTGCTAACAGGATACTGGTGGCCTACCATTCACAAGGATTCCTATGATTACTGTAAAAGATGTGATGCTTGTCAAAGAATGGGGAAACCCACGAAGACAAGTGCCATGCCACTGCAACCTATCCTTCCCTTGAAGCCTTTCGAGAAGTGGGGCATCGACTTCGTAGGTCCGATTGATCCTCCCACTAGAAGGAAACAGAACAGATACATCCTCGTATGTACGGATTATGTCACAAAGTGGTGTGAAGCTAAAGCCCTAAAGCGGGACGATGGTAACAGCGTGGCTCTATTCATGTACGAGAATATCATCACCCGTTTTGGCAGTCCCTTAGAGCTGGTAAGTGACAGAGGCACTCATTTCATTAATAAAGTCATGGAAGAGTTGACAGAGTTGTATAAGATCCGCCATCGCAAGTCCACTCCTTATTACCCCAGAGCCAACGGCCAAGTCGAAGTCACCAATCGCATCCTCTACTCGATTCTGACAAGAACGATTGCCGCACATCGTCGTGATTGGGATGATCGACTTACAGAGGCCCTCTAGGCGTACAGAACCTCCCATAAAGCAGCAACAAGACAGACACCCTTCCAGCTGGTGTATGGTACAGAAGCTGTTTTCCTTGTTGAACTGGAATTACCCTCTTTGAGAGTGGCCATCAAAGAGCGTTTGGGGGACGATGATTCACTGCAACGCCGTCTCCTGCACTTGGAATGTTTGGACGAAACTCGCAGGATGGCTCTACAGTGCATGGAAGCCACGCAAGCTTGACGTAAGGCTTACCATGACAGCTTCATCAAGCACAAGGAGTTCAAAGAAGGTGATTTGGTCCTCGATTTGGCAAGTTTCCTAGCAAGCTCCAACAGCGGTGGATGGGCCCATATAAGGTACTTTCCATCAACCCTAATGGCTATGTCCAAGTGTAGACCATTGATGCCTCTGATGATCCCTTCCTAATCAATGGATATCGCCTGAAGAAGTACTTCCCTCCTTGGGGATCTTGACAATCATGGTCACCTGATCCTTTACCTCGTTGGCACGGCACTGTACTTCTTATGATGTTACTTCTAATAGCCGTTCTTCAGCCACTCCTGATGAGGTGGACACAACCCTCTGTCCCCTCAATCCCACCTTCCAGCCTTGATCTCTTATCCTCTATTTTCCACCAACGGTAGTGGCGAGGTTGGTTCTCATACATGATATTTCCACCATTCCCTTTCTTAATTCGAAGAGAGAAAAAAAAAAGGAAAAAGAAAAAAAATGAAAACAAACATACATATCGGTCATGGGAGAAAAGGACTTAGGTCCCTGCCATGCCGACCTATTCTTCGCGAAAAGGTGGAAACACCCTCGGGAATAGGGGAAAACAAGAAAAACAAAAAGAAAAGAAGAAAAAAAAACAAGGAAAAAAAAAACAATAACAAATCTGTTATGAGAGAAAAGGAAGCAATTCCCTATCATAGCAGGCCTCGTTCCAAGAAAAGGTGACACACACCCTTGGGCGAGAAGCTGGCTGTGGAAAAGATGGCAACACCCAGCAGTCCAGAAAGTGGATTCATTAATTGATATTTCCAGGATCCAGTTCTGCACCTGCCTCCCTTGGTACGCTGTGTCCTGGGTCTTTCTGCAGAGCGTCTAACTATCCTCTAGCAGACTACATGTCCTATCCAACACAACATTTTTAATGCCTACCTCGCTGGGTATGCCTCTTCAACAACTGATGACGCAATCTTCATCGACAACCCCTTGAGTGATGTGAGTTTTCATCCTAACCGGATGGGGATGTGAGCATGGGTTGCCCTCTGTAACTATCAACAGAGAGTGAGACAGAGGGTGGGGCGAGTGACCAGTCTTTTCCCTTCAAATCAAATGAGAGGTGAGGAGTGTGAATGGAGTGTTGCACGCACGGGATGGGCCTCTCAATGCACAAAGCATGATCTGTTTCTGTGCACTGCACCATAAGGCTCCCTGGCCTTCCTTCTCGCACTGTATGTCGGCACAGGGTGGGATGCACAATTGCACCATCAAATGCGCACAAGGTATACAAACCTTGCACAAGTGACTGTGAGGATTACATCAATGGGTTTTAGGACATGGCTACCCTCCTGTATCTATTAGCAGAGCGTGAGACAGAGGGTGGGCTGAGTGTGACTGGAGTTTCTTCAATCAATTACCGAGAGGTGAGATTGAGGAACGTTCCGACATTTGGAGTAAGGTATGTTCCAGTTTTCCTATGCACCCACGGGATGGGTCTCTGCCGTCATCACAGGACACGTCACCCTGTTCTGTACACTACACTCTAAGGCTCCCTTGCCTTCCTCCTTGCACTTATGCCAGATGGGCTCGACGCACTAATGCACCATCAACTGTGCACCCTGGCATACTCCCTCTGCACCATTTCCCTTTGTCGATTCCCAAACCGGGCATGCGATATGGGTTTCAATCATTCTTCCTCGAGTGATATTAGTTATGGGGCGAGTGACAGTTCTTTCATTCCATTTGAGTGATTGTGAGTTGAGTGCAATATCCCTCATCATCGACAAATTTCTTGCGATCCCTTCAATCAGCTACCTCCCTAGGAACTACTGCGTGGTCCCTGCCATGACGGACGTGTGTCAAGAAGATGCCTTGGTACCTCCAGCAGCCGACAACGACACCGGACGTGCCATCGACAATCAACCATCATCCTCAACAACATGGGCCAAGTCTTCTAACCCTACAACTTCTGTTTCTCAGTGATGTTCATGTTTTAAGTGTGGAGACATTAGTGGATGGTCTGTGGCGTGGTCCTAGGTCCCTGTTGCTCGGTTAACCCTATCCGTTAAGGTCTTAAGTATGGGGACACGTCCCTGCGCGTCTACATTGCCTACCCTTCTACATATGCCTCAACCTGCTAATGCCTCTATGCCATGACTTGCTTTTACCCTGATGGGGTCCCTTTCCACCCAAGTGTTCATTTTCCACCCACCCTTGGGGCTGTTCCCTTGTTGTCGTTCTCCTTCATTCCCTGATTTTGAGGTCCTGCCATGTGAATGCATCCTATGTTCCCCGAAGTCCAAATCCAACCTTATAGCCCTGTTCCTCCCTCTGAGCTGACCATTTTTCCTTTTTACCTACCCTTGTTCCAGTGCACGATTTTCGAGTTATTAATTTTGAAGCATTTTATGTAAATTAGTCAATTTTCCATGTGAATGCGCTTTTCTTGCTTCAGATCCGTGATCTGACATCATAGCCCTGACAATCACTTTTCCCTTGACATTTTTTCTTTTTACTCTGAGTCATTTTGATACACGGTTTGTCCAATATTAATTTTCCGATTTTTTAAGACTTTTTCGTGCGTCTTCTTGATCTTTTTCCATGTGAACCTGCCATGTTTGCATCGGAATCCCAATTTGATTTGATAGCCATGTCTCCTGTGCCTTCCCCCACCTTTTTCCTTTTTCCTCCACCCTCTTTCGACTTCTGTATTTTTCATTATTAATTTTTAAATGTGTTTTCGGACGTATTTTTTGTATTTTTTGCATGTGAACCCCTCCTACTTCCACCGGAACTGCGTTTTAACATGACAACCCTGTGCCATCCCTTCTTGCGGACATTTTTCCTTCTTACTACATGTCATTCCAGTGAACGGTTCGTCCAATATTAATTTCCGATTCCATTTTCGGGTCTTTTTTTGGGTTTTTCCCACGTGAACGCGTCTTACCTCAGTCAGAACTATGTTTTGATGTGATAGGATTGTCGGGCACGTATTTCTGCACATTTTTACTTTTCCCTGCACCTCGTTTCAATGCACGGATCTTCTGATATTAATTTTTAATTGCGTTTTTAGACCCGTTTTTTGTGATTTTTGCACGTGAACGCCCTGTCTTTCTCCTGGAACTCCCGTTGCACATTTTCCTTGTCTTCCCCCTGTCGTCCTGCCCACTTTTTGTTTTTACGCCATTTCATTTGGATGATCGGATTGGGAGTTATTAATTTTTCTTTATTTTTTTGTGTTTTCGCCCACCCCGTCCTGCGCGTGAACGCGCCTGTTTTCGATTTTACGCGTCTTAACGCTCCCGGGTCGCATCCGTGTGCCTCGTCCCTGCATCCGGGCACCTTTTCAATCCCATCACGGCAAATTTTTTTTACCCCCGCCCCGCGCACGTGCGTGGGACCGGGGGGGTACGCCTCTCCTTTATGGGCCCCCTTCCCCCCCCCCCCCCCCCCCCCCCTGCCCATTTTCCCCTTTGGGCCCCCGCCCATAACCCTACCCTACCCCACCCTTTCCCCTACCCTTCCCCTCGGGCACCCTCCCATGGGCGTACCCCGTCCATTTCCACCCCCATCCCCCTATGGGCACCCCCCCTATGGACCCCCTGCCCCATCCCTTGGGTACCCTACCCATGGGCTCCCCTGCCCAACCCTACCCCGGCCTCTTCTCCCTCTAACTGCCTCCCTTCCTCTCCCATTTCTGCGTATCCATCCTCTCCCTCCATCTCCACCTCCTCTCCTTCCCCTTCTGCTCCAACCCTTCCCTCTTCCTCCTCTGTTCTCCTCCCTCTCCTTCCCTCCTCCTCCTCTGTTCCATCCCTCTCCTTCCCTTCTTCTCCTACCTCTCCTCCCCTCCTCCTTCTCTCCTCCCTCCTCCCCGTCATTCTCCCTCCCCTCCTTCCCCTCCCTCTTCCCCTCGCCGTCCTCCAGTCCCACCTTTGCCTCGTCCTCGTCTGCAGGCACCCCTGTCCCTTCGCAGTCGCCGCCCCTTCGCTGTCGCAGTCGCCGCCCCTTCGCCGTCGTAGGCGCCCCTGTCCCTTCGCAGTCGCCGCCCCCCCGCCGTCAGCGCGCCGTCTGCCCGCCCCCAGGCCGCCCGCGGCCACGCCGTCAGCGCCGCCCGAGACGCCTCCTTCGCCGTCTGCCCGCCCCACGTCGTCGACGCCCTGCTCTGCTCCAGCCTCGCCGCCCTCGTCCTCGACCGCAGCGCCCGCTCGAGTCGCCCCTGCCCTCGCCGAACGCCGCTAGCAAGCCACCCTCCACGTTGCCCCGTCCGCCTCGCCAGTCGTAGCCCGCCCTGCACGTACCTGTTGACCTCCCGCCTTCCCGCCTGTCCACGTGCCCCCCAATTCAAACCTACCCTACCACCCCCACCCTAGCCCCCATTCCCCCCAGAAAACCCACTAACCTCACCCCCACACTAATCCCCATTCCCACCCCCATTCAAACCCACTATCATCCACCTCCTCCCTAGCCCCCATTCCCCCAGAACACATACACACCCTCCCACCCCCCAACCTAACCCCCATTCCCACCACTACCCCCACCCCATCACCCACTTTCCCCACCACCCCTAACCAGGCCCCCTTTCCCCCCACCTTTGCACAAACCCACCAACCTACCCACTACAAGCCCCCCGTCCCACATACGTCCCCCTTTCTCCCACCCCCAACACACAAACCTAACCTACCCCTACCCAAGCCCCCAATCACACATAAACCCACCTCCACCGTACCCCTTCCCAAACCCTTATTCTCGCGCAGAAACCCCACCCGCCGAACCCACCGTCCCCCTTCCTAACACACTGTTCAGCCACTGAACCGCAGGAAACCACCCTTCCTACACCCTTGTTCTCCCTCGAGCCGCCGACATACGTGCGTGTGGATGCTTGCGATTGTTCGTGTGCGGGATCGTGCGCAGGTGCGGGCCTTTGATCGTCGGTTGCTGACACGCAGCTGCCACGCAGCCTATTTCTGGGTATTTTCCCAGATTTTTAATTCACAAACCCGCAAACCCTTTTAAAATTTAAAAAAAAACAAAAAAAACATTGAAAAAATAAAAAAATCATTCACAAACAGTTAAAATTCTGAAAAAAATTCCAAAAAAATCTAGAATAATTCCTATTATTTCTGCAACCCATGGCCATATTTTTCTAAACCTGTAAATTTTAGAAAAAACATTTTTGCCCATTTTAAAATTCTGAAATCTTTTAAAAATACCCAAAAATATGAAAAAAAATCATTAAAAATGCTTTAAAATTCCAAATTAATTTCTGAAAAATTCCTAATACTTCACTTAACATTTTTATTTCTTTTTGGCTTATTTTTCTCAGCTGTCACACTATTTCATTTCACACCTAAATTCCTTAAAAATAAAAAAATATAATAAAATAATAAAAACCTTTTTCATCCAAATACGAACTAAACATCTAGAAAAAAATCCAGATATTTCTGGATTGAGGAGAGCGCATTCTTTGCATTTACATACACCCACTACTAGGTATTTTCCTTTTATTTGTTATTTTTTCAGCTACCCCAAAACCCACGGTTAATATAAAAATAAACAACAAACAAGAAAAACAAAAACCAACCAAACAAACAAACAAATAATTAAAAAAACTGAAACCTAAACACCACCATGGTACGCGCATTCGTACTAAACACACCATTTTTTTAAAAAATAAAAATAAACCTGTCGTTCACTTAGCACGCGCTAAGTGTGCTAAAGAGGCACTTTAATTTTTAATTCAAATGAACCAGCCGTCACAAGAGCATGCGCTGGCAAAAAAACGCTCCACATCACCTTAATTTGTAATAAATGAACTTGCATTTAGAGACCCAGTCTGGGTATCGAAGTCCGAGATTCGAATTAAAGCACCGTTTTCACCTAATAATTGGTAATTAAATTTTTAAGAAGGAACCGCCATTTTCTTGCTAAGGTTTATCACTTAATAAAAATTCATACATTTCTTAATAATTTATTAAAATGAACCTTTCATTAAATTAATTCCCCCTCACTGCACTTAAATTCCCCTTTTTAACGAACCCGTTTCGTGGGATGGGTATGCGCAGTCTTTCGAGTTATTTCCATGGTCAAACACTGGTTTATCATGTCAAGATTGTGGTAGAGAAGGAAGGAGTCTCGCTTGAAGCTTTCTTGCTTGCACAATGGGGGAAGACACACAAGAGTGGAGACTGAAAACAGTTTTCCTCTTCTTATTTGTGTAAGCCAAAAGAACTCAAGTACAAAGAAATAGAAGAACCCTATATATGGGTCTCAAACCAAACTCAACTAACTAAGGTGGCATACTAACTGAGCCACGAACTAGAGTAGATAAGGATAGCTATCATGTAGCTATTATTCATGGGCGGTGTACCAACCGCGTCTGCAACAACTGACAAGTCGGTGACATAAATACACAACGGTCACCCTGGCGTATCACGAGTGGAGCTCGATATCTCAACACTCCCCCTCGAGCTCAATCCCAATTCCTGCACACCAAGCAGGTCTCTGAACTTGCGCAGCTTCTCTGTGCCCAATGCCTTCGTGAATATGTCAGCTACCTGATCCTCTGTGCTGACATAAACTAGATCAATAAGACCTAGTAAAACCCTCTCTCGCACATACAGATAATGCACCTCAATGTGCTTTGTTCTAGCATGATAGACTGGGTTATTTGCCAAGTGTATACTACTCATGTTGTCACAATAAATGACAACTGGTCCATCTGTAGACTGATGCATATCATAAAGTAGCTTATGCAACCAAGCTACCTCACATGCAGCCATTGCTGCACCCCTGTACTCAGCCTCTGTGCTCGACAAGGCAACTGTAGGCTGTTTCTTGCTGCTCCAAGTGACTGCAGCACTCCCAAAAGAGAACACATATCCACTGGTAGATCGTCTATCAGAAATACTACCAGCCCAATCAGCATCAGTGTATCCATGCAACTGTATTTGAACCCCAGTCTCATAAAATAGTCCATACTGCAATGTGGACTTCATATACCTGAGTATGCGTCTAGCCGCATCCAAATGTGGTTTCCTTGGAGCCTGCATAAACTGACTTACCAATCCAACAGCATAGCTCAAATCTGGCCTGGTAATAGTCATATAAATCAAACTTCCTACTATGTGTCTGTACATAGTAGGGTCTTCTAGAAGCTCACCTGCATTTGTGCTCAGCTTCACATTCTGCTCCAAAGGAACTGAAATAGGCTTACAGCCTGTCATCCCATATTTGGACAGCATGTCCAATCCATACTTCCTCTGCAAGAGCTGTATCCCACTTGGTGATCTAATCACCTCAATGCCCAAGAAATAACGCAGCTCTCCCAAATCCTTCATCTCAAACTTCTGCTTCAATAGCATTTTCACATGAAGGATATCTTCATCACTGTCACCTGTCATAATCAAATCATCAACATAAATGACAAGTAGCATAATACCTTTCTCTGTTTTTCTCACATAAAGTGAGAAATTTGCCTTGGAAATCTGAAAGCCAATAGTGACAAGATACTGTCCTATCTTGTCAGACCATGCTCTAGGTGCTTGCTTCAAGCCATACAAGGCTTTCTTCAACCTGCAAACAAACTCAGGATGAACAGCATGCACATAACCTGGTGGCTGCTCCATATAGACCTCTTCTTGCAAATCACCATGCAAGAAGGCATTCTTTACATCCATCTGATGTAAAGACCATCCCTTTGATGCAGCCATAGCAATGACTGCTCTTACGGTTGCCATCCTTGCAACCGGACTGAATGTTTCTTCATAGTCAATGCCATATGTTTGTGCATACCCCTTGACTACTAATCTTGCCTTGTATCTATTCACAGAACCATCTGCATTGTGCTTCACCTTATAAACCCACTTACAGCCAATTGCATTTTTACCTTTAGGCAAAGGTACCAATTCCCATGTAGCATTTGCTTCCAAGGCATCCATTTCTTCATCCATGGCTTTCTCCCATTTTTCTTTTCCCATGGCTTCCTCAAAAGAAGTGGGTTCTGGTTCCTGTATCACTTTAACCATATATGCATAGTGAATGGCTGTAAATCCATCATATTTCAGCCTATCCATAGGATACCTAGCTCTCGTAGACCTGCGCAAAGTAGGTTCACTCCCAGGTGCTCTCAAAACATCCCTGGTCTTCCTTACTCCAGGTGTAACAATAGAAGGAATACCCAACTCATCATCAATGCTCTGTTCTGAGCCACTGGATTCACCATCCACATAAGAGTGACCTGCATTCACATCAAACATGGGCTGATCAACCTTCTCTTTTCCTTTTCGTGATACCTGTATACCACTATTTGCATTACTTTGAGAAGATTCTCCTGATCTCAATCTGCCTGTCCATGGCGAAGAATGTGAACCACTACTAGAGGACGCTCCAGGTCCACTAATATTTTGTGACTGCTGCTGTGAATTTTGTGCAGCATTACCATTTTGTGCATCTACATCATCAATCACATTTACTGGTTTATACCAGCTACTCATCTCATCAAAAACAACATCTCTGCTCACTGTAAACTTACGAGTAGAAGGGTTATAGCATCTATACCCTTTTTGCTACAGAGAGTAACCAATAAAGATGCACTTCTCAGCTTTTGGATCCAACTTGGATCTCAACTCATCTGGCACATGTACATAGGCAATGCAACCAAAAATTTTCAAATGAGAAATATCTGGTTTCCTACTAGTATACCTCTCCTCTGGAGTCATTCCATATATTGCTGCAGTGGGAGTCCTGTTCATTATGTAGACTGCTGTAGCAACTACTTCAGCCCAATAAAAATCTGGCAAGTCTTTTTCATTGAGCATGGCACGAGATACCTCTCCAATATGCCTGTTTTTTCTTTCTGCAATTCCATTTTGTTGTGGGGTATGACTGCATGAATATTGCTGCTTTATGCCATGCTCCTGCAGGAACCTTGCAAACTCATTTGAGAGGTACTCTCCCCCTCCATCTGACCTTAGGCATTTTATCTGCAGGCCTGTTTCTTTTTCAACCATAGCTTTAAGAGTTTTGAAATGCCCAAAAACTTCACTTTTCTTTTTCATAAAATACACCCAAACTTTTCTGCTATAGTCATCAATAAAACTGACAAAATAATGACAACCTCCAAGAGATGCAGCTTTAGTTGTCCACACATCAGAGTGGATTAATTCCAATGGCTTCTTACTCTCTTGAACATGTCTAGGAAATGGTTTCCTTGCCTGTTTTCCAAACTGACAGGCTTCACATACCTTATGCATTTCTGCAACCTTGAATTTCGGCAAATCTGCAATAATATTTTGGGCCTGCATTGATTTAAGTCGCTGTACATTAACATGACCAATGCGTTTATGCTAGATATCAATATCTGCAACTACACCGGTCCCATGTGCAAACATTGCTGCACTCAATTCAGACATGTCTGCATCCAACGTAAACATTCTGCCCTTCTTCTTTCCTTTTTCTATCAAGCGACCTTTATTTTTCATATCCTCAACAAAGCATCCATGAGGATTAAATCTGACCTGCAAGCCCTGCTCAACCATTTGACCAACAGAAACCAGATTCTTGGTGATATTCGGGACATGAAATACATCAGACAGGTATTTCTTTTTCCCATCCTGCATAGACAAAGGAAATTTTCCAATCTACACAATAGGATGTGTAGTATCATCACCAGTCTCCACAAATCCTGGTTTTTCCATTTTCCTTGCATCCTCCATCCATTTTGCATGACCTGTCATATGGTTTGATGCACCTGAGTCAACATACCATACATCGTTGCTTTCTTCTGCACTTGTCACAGAATTGTTCATATGCTGCACCATAAACAAATGCTCATTTCTGTCATCACCCTGTCTACTAGAGGATGCATAATTTCCTTGTTGAAGTTTTTCATTCATGATGTCACTTTGCTTTTTATAGCAGTCTTTAGCCATATGACCCATTTTACCACAATAGTAGCATTCAACATTACTGTTTGCATTTTGGCCTCTTTGCCATCCACCACGACCTCTTTGGCTCCCCCTGCCTCTAGAGTTACCACGTCCTCCTCCATAGGACTGGTTTTCTTGAGTTTGCTGCATATTCTGATTTCTACCACGGCCTCCATATCGGCCTCCTCTACCTCTGCCTCTACCTCTTCCAGCATTTGAGTAGAAGATAGCTTCTTTTGAAGTTCCTCCTGAAGAAGATGCACCACCATTTCTTTGCTCCTCAGAAATTAGAAGAGCAATCAGCTCCTCAAAATCAGGAAATCTTTCACGAACTGAAATGGATGTCCAAAACTGTGCATAATCCTTTCCTAGACCATTCAAGGTCACAGAAACTAAATCATCATCTTCCACTGGTGACCCAATGGAAGCAAGTGCATCTGCAATCTTCTTCACCTTCATGTGGTAGTCATTGATGCTCATATTTTCTCTTTGCACATTGTGCAACTCTTGCTTGAGCTGCATTTTCCTGGCTTGCGTATTTGTGCTATACATTTTTGACAAAGTATCCCATGCCTCCTTTGGCGTACTTGCATCCTGAATATGCACAATCATAGAGTCTGAAATGCTGATAGACAGCCAATACATAACTTTCCTGGCTCTCTCATGCCATGCTTTAAATGCCTGCATTTGCTGTTGATTGGGAACATCAGGAAGAACTGGTTCTTCTTCATTTCTTGCAACAAATTCCCAATATCCTTTTCCCATAAGGAAATTCGTCATTCTAAACTTCCATGCTTGGAAGTTGTTCTTGTCAAGCTTTTCAGTGACAATCTGTGAAAGAGAATCAGATGCCATTACAGAAGACTGCAAAAAATTCTGTCATTGCAAAAACCACAGCTTCACCCCCACAAGGGAAAATCTGCAAAACTGGCGAAAGTGGTATTTGACCACACAGTCACTTCCTAGTGACGATTTTGCATCAACAGGCAACAGGGATGATTCTGTAACTCCCAATGTCTCTGCACACAAGCATACAATGCAATTTTTACAGTAACTATTCACCGACCTGTAGAACAGTGGCTGCACAGCATAAAACTGGGCCTTTTCCTGACTGCGTGCAGAAAACTTCCGCCTCCAAAACAGGCCCCGAAATGGCCTCAAATCAAAAAAACAAGGTCGCCGAGGGCTAAAGCCCTCGCCCGCAGCATATATTGCCCTCTTGCTTCACCGCGAAGGGCGTCTCAACCTGAGACAATGCACTCTTGCAATTTCCAGCTGTGCTACCTGCAGAGATCTGCTCCCAAAATAGAAAATGAAAGCAACACTGCTCCTCTTACCAGAACACCGCGAGCTTGGCTTGCTTTCTTGAGCTCCTTACCATGAACAAGGCTCTGATACCATGTCAAGATTGTGGTAGAGAAGGAAGGAGTCTCGCTTGAAGCTTTCTTGCTTGCACAATGGGGGAAGACACACAAGAGTGGAGACTGAAAGCAGTTTTCCTCTTCTTAGTTGTGTAAGCCAAAAGAACTCAAGTACAAAGAAATAGAAGAACCCTATATATGGGTCTCAAACCAAACTCAACTAACTAAGGTGGCATACTAACTGAGCCACGAACTAGAGTAGATAAGGATAGCTATCATGTAGCTATTATTCATGGGCAGTGTACCAACCGCGTCTGCAACTGACAAGTCGGTGACATAAATACACAACGGTCACCCTGGCGTATCACGAGTGGAGCTCGATATCTCAACATATCAACGATGTGGTCTTGGTATGTGTAGGTTGTTGTGATGTTTTGGTTTAATGTCTTTGTTACGGTTGAGGGTACGGTGTGTAGTTTTTTCTTTATTGCCTGATACGGGGTTTTGGGTGTTTGTATGCTGCATAGCATGAAGCTTTCGGTCGCATAAGTCTCAAGGTCATGTCGAATTTTTTCTAGACTGTGGTTTGCTTGCGGTTAGTTGGTCGAGTCACGTTTTATTGTTTTGGTTGTTTTCTTATCCTTGGTTTTTTGTCTGTTACTTTGCAGGCATTCTCCTTGATTGTTTGTGTTTGTGGTGTGTGTGTAACCATCTGAATGGTGCCTTCTCACGCTCCTCCCCCTATCCAGTATGTCCCACTAGTCAGTAGGGATTACTCTTCCCTACTCACTTTTGAGCCTCTCATGAAGGCGGGACTCGCTGCTTTTGTGGCTACCTCCTTTCCATTGCTTCCCGAGGATCCATCGTTGTGTGATGAGTTTTTGGTCTCCTACAGCAAGAAGTCAGGATTGGTCCAGGGTATTTCTATGACTTTGACACCTCGCGGTCTCGGGAAGGCTCTGTCTCTTCCCTCCAAAGGTGAACCTTTTGTTACCACTCGTCATCTTTTCTCTAATGAAGAGATTTTGAAGCTGTTACAAAAACAGACAAGGGAAATGTTGGATGTTAAGAAGGTGATAAACTCTTCAGGAGTTTCCTTTTCCATGATCACTGATCCTGTGTGGAAGATGATCTGTTAGTTTCTCCAGGACAGGTTTATGCCTGCCAAAACGCCATCCCAGTACTTGTCCAAAGAGCTTTTCACAGCTCCAAGGATGGTGTTGAAAGGAGTCGCTATTGATTGGAGCACTTACCTCCTCACTAAAATAGATCAACATTTCGTTAAAGTCACCAGGGGTAATGTTACCAATGTCACATATGGATCATACTTGTCTGCCTTCTTGACCTACTCAGGTTTACAGAAGAGTGTGCCTCCACCTCCTCCATCAGATCCAGTACCTCCTCCTCCACCTTCAGATGAGTCAGAACCCATTGATATAGAGGATGATGATTCTCCGCCTCCCCTGGTCATACAGCGCAAACGCTTGAAGCAGGTAGTGGATAAAGCTCCTTCAGTTCTTCCTTCAGCGCCCATTCCTGCTACCTCTGGCAGTGATCTCCCTGGGTATCTCACTTGTAATAACCTGTTCCGAGCACATCGCGAAGGATCATTGGCTATATCAGTTCTCTCACTAAAAAGTCTAGTCTCAGGAGATGCAATTCCTTTCTTCTGTAAAGACATTCAGAGTTCCATTGAATTGTCAGTGACAGCCTGTGTTCAATAGCTGTACGCTTCCTTTTATGAGGAGCTCATGCAGACTAAGGACCAGTTGCATAAGGCAACATCCGACTTAGCCTCTGCTAAGGATACCCTAGTAGATTTGTTTAAGCAGATGGAGCAACAAACCCAACTGGTTGCAACCCAACGAGATGAGATCTCTTCTTTGAAGATCCAGTTACTAGAGGCTCAATCAGAGATTACTAGCCTTTCAGAGGAGAAGGAGAGGATGTCCAGAGAAGCGCAAGAGTTCCAAACTCTCTTAGATGACAAACTTTCAGCCTTACAGACTGCTAATGACACAGTGGAATCCCAAGCCTCCCAAATCAAGCAGTTGCAAGATCAACTGGCAAAGTCACGGTCTGTTCCTCCAAGCCCTAATGTTCCCTTGATCTCTTCTCTCTCACAGTAGGACTTGGCTGCTCTTCAGAGATAGGCTACTTTGTGTCCTCTATTCCAAGATAAAGTGAAAAGATTGCAGTCCAGAATGGATTTGTTATGGTCTACATTTGAGCAGTTTCAGGAATATGTTCCTCCAGACCATTCTTTCTTTGTCCACTACCACTTACAGAAGTTGGCCTTCTACATGAAGCTTTCCACAATGGATTTACCTCTTCCAGAGGATGGATGGAGTGGGGCTTGGTCTGCTGAGTTGCTTACAAAGGTGGTCACGATGGTGTTTGAAGATTCTGTCACGACAAATACCATGTTGATGTCCTACATGTATCTACGAGGAGACTTGTTAATTCCAGATGAGGTGGATATGGTATGGTATGCTGGAGACGTGGTTCTACAAGCTGTTTTGTATGTCAACCATTTGGAGTTGCGCATAGCTGACATGTTCCAGAGTTACTCCTCCAAAGTGACTGATTGTCCTGATAATTCTTGGCATACCATGATTGATTCTGTGGTCCTGAATCAAAGACAGAACACAGCCCCTACTTATGCCCAGAGTACTAATCAACTGAGGGTGGATCTCTTAGCTTATCTTTCAAAACATAATCTGTTTGATTCTACCTTTTTTGATGCCTATCATAGAAGTTCTCTCTTAGGACCTTCTGTTCCTACCCTTCTGTATTACCAACAAATGGCTCACCGATATGATCTATATCTTTCCCTTTGTCAATCTAATTCCACAACTATTTTACCCCTTCTTTTCCAACCTTCATCTTTCCCTCAAATTCCCATTTTTACATACTATTCCTTTATTGAGGATAGGGTATTTTCCCCTTCTCCACCATGTCCTTCTCCATCCATTCATGTACCTTTCACCTTTCCTATTTATCAGTTAACACCCTTCCTTACTAATTCCCTACAAATTTCAGCCACTCCCTCTTTAAATCATTCTTCCTTTTATGATTTTTCCTATCCCTCACTTCATCCACTTTTCCTTATTCCACTTCCCTCTCCTAACACTTCTATATCTCAACCACCTCAGTTAGTTAGTGACTATGACGGGTTTGATAATCAGATTTCCAGAAGAAGGGGATGGAGCTCGAATGATTCATTTACAGGACCTCAGATAAATTGGCCAGTAATTCCAGGAGAATGGATAGCTGCCAGTCAAGCTTATCAGAACTATATTCATTTTGCTCAGCAGTATTCACAGTCTGCAGATCCTTCAGTGAGATTAACTACTCACTTTGCTTGGTACTTGGCGTATATGCATAGGCACTCTCATAATGATTCAAAGCCTATTCCAAAGTTGTGCATGAATGTCAATGTGAGCATTGATTCCCAGCAGCTGGATATATTGTATTTTCATGCCCTTTGTTTGCCTAGCAGATACCTGGTCCTGTTGGAAAGGATGTGCTTTCTTCAGTTTTTTCAGAATCCTCCCAAAACATTTGTAGATGAATCCTTGTCTATGGATCGTTTCCGAAATCATCAATCTTTCAAGAGGGATCATCTTCATTGATACCTTTTCCAATGTATGGTGGATGCTTTTTAATGAAAATCTCTCTTTTTGGAGGACTCATTCAGATGGTTGTGTTGTGTGTAGTGTTTGTGTTGTGAGTTTATGTAAAACGAACGTATTGGATTGGATTTCATGCGAGCTACATTTTGAAGAATTGTGGTGATGGGGTCGTGGTTGGAGAGTTGAAGATGCTGATGCAGAAGAAGAAGAAGAAACCTCTTATATCCTTTACAAGTTTGTTGTGATTTTTAGTTTGATAAGCAGTGTTAATGTATAAAGGGTTTTCCTTTCATTGTATTTTTATATCAGATACAGGTTATAAGTTGGGGTCGTGGTTGGATGGATTGTTTTTGAAGAGATATTGAAGATCAAAGTTTAGCTTTTTGAAATGAATTTGTATTCCCTTTTTCCTGGGTCACGAGGACGCTTCCTTATTAAGTGTGGGGATATGTTGAGTGTTGAAATGACTTGTTTTTTTGGCTGATTTTTGTTGTTTTTGAGAGCTGAATGGTTGATTTTATGAGATGATTGATTGGTTTGGAAGTGGTTTGAGAGTGTTTTGGATTATATTGATTGTGTTTTGGAAGTTCATGATGTTAATTAGTGGAGATGTGATGTTCTGATAGGTTCTGATTGGTTCTGTATACCTTCTGTATAGCTTCTGTTTTGTTCTGATTGTCTTCTGTAAGGAGGGATGGAGTATTGATTGATGAAGATTGAGATATTGTGAAAGCTTATTGAATGGTTTTTGAGAGTTTGGAATGGTTTGAGTATGAGTTATGAGGTTTTGATGACCTTCTGTAACCTTCTGTAGGTCTTCTGTAGAGCTTCTGTCTCTGTTCTGTTCTGTTCTGTACTGTAGACTGTTCTATATGCTTCTGTATGTGTTCTGTTGGATGAGAGTGTAGCTTGGGAAAGTTTTCTAGCCTTGGAAAGAGGTGAATACAAGTACAAAAGAGCTGAAAGAAGTGAAAGAAGTAGCTGCTGAAGACTCAAGTGAAGACTGAAGTGAAATGACAGTAGTGAGCTATGAAAAGACACTGTAGTGGCTCTGGTGACTCTTCATATCAGACATACCTCTTGGGAGGGGTATCCACGACCTAAGAAGGATTATTGAGAGTGATTTTTGAGAGATTGTAGTGAGGATATGATGTATTATTGAAGGAGAGAGAGAGAGAGAGTCAGAGATAGTCAATTCTACTAAGACAGAGTGATTGTATGTGAGAGATTGAGAGAGAAGACTGTGAAGATATTGAAGATGAATACTATGTGATGTATTTCCATTCAAAGATGGTGTATTCCTTTGCTTTCTTTGTTATATTGATGGATTTTGTGAAGATATTGAAGAATATGGTTGATTCTATCAAATCCGTGGGAGATCTACATGATGCTGCATGAAGATTTGTTGTGCCTGGTGTTATTTTCTTCATTGTGATCATATGAAACTTAATAAACAAGCTTGTTGATGTTACAAGATAGATTTTCTTGCAAGAGAATTCCCTTTTCCTTGGTGTTCCTCTTGGGGCTCCATTGAGTTACCTGAAGGCAAAGTCCCCATTGGTTGCAAATGGGTGTACAAGGTTAAGTGCAAGTCAGATTGTTTGTTAGAACGCTATAAGGCCAGGCTGGTTGCAAAAGGGTATGCATAGCAATATGGCCTTGACTATGAGGAGACTTTCTGTTCGTTGGCTAAAATGGCAACAGTCAGAACTGTCATTGCTTTGGCAACATGCAAAGGCTAGAATTTATGGCAAATGGACGTCAAGAATGCTTTCTTGAATGGTGATTTGCTTGAGGAAGTATATGTGGAGCAACCTGAAGGCTATGTTCACCAGGACTTTCCTACACATGTATGTAAGCTAAAAAAGGCTTTATATGGACTGAAATAGGCACCTAGAGCACAGAATGCTCAGATCAATAGTTATTTGTAGCAACATGGATTTAGATTGGGTGATGCAAATCACAGTCTACTCACGAAGAAGGCATATCATGGATATGTGTTTCTAGTGGTTTATGTAGATGATCTTATCATCACTGGAGATGATGAAGAGGGCATTGCTGAAATTAAATCATGTTTACAGGCTGAATTTAGAGTCAAAGACCTTGGTGAACTAAAGGATTTTCTTGGGAGTGAGGTAATCTCTATGCCTCAAGGTATATGGCTGCTGCTACAGAAGCAGTATTCTCATGACATGTTACAGAAGTATGGTATGGCTAAATGCAAGCCTATGGAGACACCTCTTGATCAAAATGTCAAGCTGCAAATTGATGTTGGAAATGACATAGCGAATGTGATGATGTATCGATAGATGGTGGGCAGCTTGATATACTTGACTATTACCTGTATTAACTTATGTTATGTAGTGAGGCTGATTAGTCAGGTCATGCAGAAGCCTCGCAAACCACATTTAGATGCATTTAGGAGGATCATGAGATATATAAAGGATACTATAGATTATGGATTGTTTTATGCATATGGAAAACCCCTTGACTTAAGAGGCTTTACTGATGCTAATTGGGCTTCTTGTGCCTATGACAGGAGATCAATAAGTGGTTATGCATTTGGATTGGGCAACAGTATGATCAGTTGGCAGAGTAAGAAACAGCCTACTTTTGCATTGTTTAGTACAGAAGCTTAGTATAGAGGAGCTGCCTTAGCAGCTTGTGAAGTAGTTTGGTTAATGAAACTGTTGAAAGACTTGGGAATATAGTTGGAAAGCAGAGTGAGATTGCATTGTGATAACCTCAGCAGTGTTATGTTGGCTAGCAATCCTGTCGACCATGCTAGGTCCAAACATATTGAGGTTCACTACCATTTCATCATAGAAATGGTTCTTACAGGGCAGATTGACTTGATTCATGTGAAGATTGAAAACCAAGTAGCAGACATATTTACCAAGTCTCTTGGTAAAGAAAAGTTCATATACTTCAGACAGCTACTTGGAGTTTATCAAATGGTTTGAGCTTGAGGGGGAGTGTTAGAATATCAAGCTCCCATTACTCTTCAGTCAATCTATCTTTATGTGTGTGATCAACATTAGCTGGATACAGCTTTACATGTGTGTGACATTCAATAAGTCGGTGTAGTCAGTGACTTAACCACAATTAGTCTTGGTTAGTCATACCTATGTATGTAAGCCTCTTTCAGTGAGTATGATGGAAGCATAATGGAAGCAGAACAACAATGAGTTGAGGCTCATCTTCCGCTCCACTCTGTCTCTCTCCCTCTCTTCCAACAGTTGGGACCCTTCAAGGTTCTCAATGTCAGTAGAACAAGGAACGTGAAACTAGAAACCCGAGAAGAATAGGGTATATGTTTCTTCAACAAAAGTCACATTAGAAAGTACTACCCCCATCACATCCACTTCATGAACCTCTAACGATAGAACCACCATCAAATGTGAGGGTTGTGACCATTACAAAACTTGAGGATGTAGATGAGGAAGCAGTGGCACCAGCCTACCTACAAATCACTGTAGCTTTCCAAAAGGTATACACCCTTGATGTGCTAATTGACAAGGGAGTAGATGCCAATATCTTAATGCACAAACACTGGACCGCAACCCCAATTGCAACCAACCAATGTGAAACTGAACTTCTTTGGGAGGAAAACCTACCCACTCTTGGTAAAATGCAAGCTAATAGTTTCTATCAAGACTGAGAGTCTACTCGTTGTTTTCTACATGCTACCCAATAAGCAAGGTCCTAGTGTCAGGAGACACTGTTGGGATGAGCATTCAGAAAAAAAGTTCATTCTAATTTGGACTACAACTCAAAATGCATCTACCTTTCCATCGGGCAAGTTAGACTTGTAACATCTTTCACCAAGGGCACCATAGTTGTCCCAAAACCTATAGTGACACTAATAGCTAAAATTAGTGCCTACCCAAAGGAGGGAAGTAGTACATCCCAACATGCTCCCATGGTACCTAACTAGTCCCATCAAGGAACCACTGTCCAAACACTCAAGTGGGTTCCTAAGCATAAATCACAGTTTCACAAACATAATTCATTAGGAATGTATAGTTTCCATGCCTCACGCTCTAGACCTAAATGGTGGAGTTGGAACTCCTATAATGCACATGTGACTGAGAAACACTAGGCTTTGAAAGCCCTATTATGAGCCCAAGGGTACTGTTAGGGTAACACCTCACTATGGTTGCCCAAATTTGCAAATGCTTAGTCAAATCCTCAATCTTAGGCCCCAAAAACCAAGTTTTTACAGCATCAATCAAAATAGGGGAGGAGAAGAACTAAAATGGAGGGCGTTCAATCCTTAAGTGTTCAAATGGTCTATCAACCCAAAGTTTAACCAAGTGCCCACAAGCAACCAAGCAAGGACCTGCCTAAAGACTCTAAGATAATCATCGCCTCAAAGTGTCAATTGAATTGCACACCTCATAATCCGAGCCTAATACACCCATAGAGAATCTTCTAGTGAAAGTACCCTGCATTAACTTGTCATGTTTAACTAAATCCAAGCCACCAGCACACCTTAAGCCACTTCCACCACCGTGACAATCCATTCTTGAAGTGGCATCCAATATGGCCATGGACAAAGGGGATGACTTGGCTATGTGCATCCGACGGTTGGATTAAACTCTCACATTATTTGCTAGAAGTTATGAACATTTAGACCTAGGCCTACTTGAGAACCTATAGTAAATGAGGTATGTTCCTTACCATGTTCTTGGGAAGAATATGAACTTTTATTTATTAAAATCTTCCTCTATTGCAAACGAGATGATTGGCACTGAAATCTCATGAGAAAAGGCCGTAAGCCAACACTTGATCACATCTTATCAAAAAAAAAAAAATCCATGTCACGAGATGAACTTTTTGAACTCCAACGACTCATTGAATCTGAGCCCAATTTCTCGCACAAGTGGTATAATTTACACCTTTCACGGTCCCAAGAGGGATAACAAATCATGACCAATGTGAAGCAATAGCGTGCCATCAAGACTTCTGAGTACAACCCGACCTATGTGGCCCCCATCTCATTTAGAGTGTTGGCCATAATCAAGAATTAGTCACCACTAGAAGACAATGTCATGCTTCACCCATACTTGGATAAGATTTTAATGGAGGAGGAACTCCACATTGCAAGTCGGCTCAACTCAAGTGATGTCTTGACTGATGTATTAACTTACATCATGAATGTAGGCATTCGTCCATAGGATTTGGATTGTTGTGCGACTCTTGAATATAGCCACAAGTTTTTCAACTAGTTCTCAAAAAAATTAAGGCACACCACGGACACACTGATTGCCCATACACCTTGATTTCCACAATCCTAGGAAGTATTTTCATCCTTTCCAAGGAGGAGGGGAGTAATAGATGAAAACTCAAAATAAGAATAAATGTGTAGATTGATTGGTATGAGAAATTTTATTTTATGGGCTATATTCCTCATTGTATAATATTTCTCATTTTCAAACATTGATCTTTCTAGTCATCTTACTTTCTGTGCAAGTGATGCCCTTTAAAGAAAACTAACTATGGGATATTACGTGGTGACAAGAACCCAAATGGTAGGACAACAGGATAAAGCCAACACGCTTCTCTTCTTGGAGGAGAGACATAGAAGATATGGATTAGCCATGGAGATCTGAGCATTCAACCAATTGAAATATCACAACATCCACAATCTGGAAGGAGTGATGACATCTGAAGAGGCAATGGTAGAGATATTAGAGTGATATAACCTTACCGAGTACCTGGAAAAGGTGGGACAAGACATAGACCACAACAAATGCACAAAATTCCTAAGGACTTTCAATGTCCAAAGGAATAGTGGCATGCCGACTATCAGGCAAGGTGAAACCTTTAGAAGTGTGGTGGTTCCCCTTAGTCCAAAGATTGTAGAGAAGGCACTCAGGCTATCAAAGAAGCCAAAAAAGAGGCCTAAGAGGTCTGTGTACGGAATGCTATGTTCAAGATTCAGAGGTGGAGAGAGAGACAAAGTTATGGAGCTATAACAAAGAGTAGTGAACTCTCATTGTTCTCTTCTACTCATTCTTCCATAATGCTTACTAAAGTCTAATCACAGATAACTAATAAACACACTAGGTCACTAACTAACCATAGCACTAATTGTGGTTGAGTCTGACTGACTCAGTTATTACAACACACATATAGAGTGACAACTAATATGACAACTGTCTACATAAGGTCGGTCATGTCAATGATATTGATCACGAGTTTGATTCTCAACACTCCCCCTCAAGCTCAAGCTATCTGTTGCACTCCAAGTAGCTCCCTGAAATGCACAAATTCTCTTTACTGAGTGATTTGGTAAAGATATCTGCTACTTGGTCTTCTATCTTCACATGAGGTAGATTGATCTTTCCAGTAAGTACCATCTCCTTGATAAAATGGTAATGAACTTCTATGTGTTTAGATCTAGCATGATAGACGGGGTTGCTAACCAGCATCACACTACTGAGATTATCACAATGCAATGTGACTTCCTGTCCAAATGTATACCCAAGTCATGTAGCAGTTTCACAAGCCAAAGTTCTTCACATGCCGCTAAGGCTACACCCTTGTATTCTACCTCTGTACTAGATAAAGCAACGGTCGACTACTTCTTACTACTCCAACTATTCATACTGTTGTCCAAACTAAAAGCATAACCACTGGTTGACCTCCTGTCATAGAGACAACTAGCCCAATCAACATCTATATAACCTGTCAAGTTGAATGATTTCCCATGCTCATAAAACAACCCATAATCAGTAGTACCCTTCATGTATCACATAATTCTCCTAACTGCATCTAAGTGTGGCTTACGAGGTTTTTGCATAAATTGGCTAATCAGCCCCATTGCATAACTCAAGTCAAGATGGATAATAGTAAGGTAAATCAAGCTACCCACCGTTTGTCTATACATAGTGACATTCTCAATCTCAGTCTCAACATCAACTGCTAGTTTGACATTCTGGTCCAATGGTGTTTCCATGGCTTTACACTTCATCATGCCATAGTTCACCAACATATCATGAGCATACTATTTTT
The DNA here is from genome assembly GCF_053477565.2 of Lygodium microphyllum. Lineage (NCBI taxonomy): Eukaryota > Viridiplantae > Streptophyta > Polypodiopsida > Schizaeales > Lygodiaceae > Lygodium > Lygodium microphyllum. The sequence goes on along the minus strand of NC_141163.1, from coordinate 46,062,341 downwards.
GCAATAGCCATATAGCTTGAGGTATAGACACAACCTCAATCCTAAGAAAGTACTTCAGCTCACCAAGATCCTTGACTTTGAATGCAGCACGTAACATTGCTTTAATTTCAGCAATCCCATGATCATCATCGCTGGTGATGATCAAATCATCGACATAAACCACTAGAAAAACATAACCATGCTCTATCTTCTTTGTAAACAGGCTGTGATCTACACGACCTATCTGAAAACCAAGCTGCTACAAATAAGTTCTCATGCAAGAATTCTATGCTCTCGGTGTCTGTTTTAGCCCATACAAGGCCTTTTTCAGCTTACATACATATGTCAGATAATCAACATATACATAACCCTGAGGCTTCTCCATATACACCTCTTCAAGCAAGTCACTATTCAAGAATGCATTTTTGGCATCCATGTGCCATAATTTCCACCCCTTGGATGCCACTAATGCAATGATTGTTTCACTATTGCCATCTTGGCAACCAAGCTGAAAGTCTCCTCATAATCTAGGTCGTGCTATTGTGCATATCCCTTTGCAACTAGCTAGGCTTTATACCTTTCCAGCAAACCATCTAACTTGCATTTCACTTTATAAACCCATTGGCACTCAATGGGTACATTGCCTTCAGGCAAACAAACCAATTTCCATGTCTCATTTTCAACCAATGCTGCGTATTTCTTATCCATGGGAGCACACCAATTCTCATCTGTAAACTGCCTCATTGAACTTCGTAGGTTCTCTATAGCCTGACACTTTAGTCATATATGCACAATGTCTAGCTGAATACCCACTATATGTTAGCCTATCAAGTGGTTTTTTGACCCTTTGAGACCTCCTTAACAGTGGTGCACTCTGGGCTTGCCGCTCATGAGGCGGCACATACCTGATTTGCCTTGCACCACGTGTCATAACTGATGGTATGCCCAATTCATTGTCAATATTGTCACTGCCAAATGACTCATATCCAAATGTAAGTGGGCTAGTCACATCGTCAAAAATCTATTATTTGCCTTTATCCAATTTGCCCCTCACTAACATATCCATGTCAGTGGATGCAATAGCGCGACTAGGGAGTCATCTTGTCCAAGGACTAACAATACCATCACATGTCTAGCCACTCGTAGACACACTAGCTGAAGGATAATTTTTAGCATAAGTAGGGCTGGTTGGTCCATCAAATACCACTACATTCAGATTACCATACCTTGAGGAGACCTCATCAAAAACTACATCCCTGCTTTGCTGAGATCACGGTTTCCAGAGTGGACACATCATAGCATTTGTAAGCCTTTCTCTCCTATGCATAGCCAAGAAAAAAACTTTTGATAGCCTTCGGTTCTAACTTCTTCCTCTTTTCATCAGGCATATGTACATAGGAAATGCAAGAAAATACTTTTAGGTGACTAATATTGGGCTTGTGCCCATATAGTTTCTCATATGGAGTCAAATCATGAACCATAATTGTAGGTGTTCCGTTTAGCACATAAACTATCGTAACCATTGCTTCAACCCAATAAGCATTTAAAAAATTCTTTTCACTAAGCATTGACTTGGAAGGTTCCATAAGCACCCAATTTTTCCTCTCTGCCACACCATTCTCCTGAGGTGTGCTGCATGTGAGCTTCCTATTTATGCCATATTTAGCAAGGTACCTATCAAACTCTCTGGATATATATATTCTCCACCTCCATCGGATCTCAAACATGAGATATAACAGCCAAGTTCATTTTCAGCATGCTTAAAGACATCTAGCACCTCATCCTTAACAGCCAAGTCCTTAAAGACATCTAGTACCTCATCCTTCTTCTTCAGAATGTATAGCCATGTGTATCGACTGAAATCATCAATGAAGGATACATAATACATGGCACTACCAAAAGACACATTATGGGCAGGACTCCATACATCCGAATGTATCAATTGCAAATGTTGAGAACTGTTTTAGACATGTCTCATAAACAAGAATCTCGCTTGTTTCCCAAACTGACAAGCAAAGCATACATGTCCAAGATTAGTGTACTTGAACTTCAACAAGCAAAGTACAACCTCTTCTACTGCATATTTTTCAGCTTCTATACATTAACATGACTAATGCATTTGTGCCAGATTTCTACATCTCAAACTACTCCATTATCACGGGCAAAATTTGCTACTTTCAATTCTGAGAGAGATGCATCCAAAGTAGATATTCTGCCATCTCTCTTGCCTTTGGCAATCAATTTATAGCCATTTCCATATTCTTCAATAAAACAACCATCCCTGTTGAATCTGACTTGCAAATTGTGTTCTGCCATTTGTCTAACCGACAGTAAATTCTTGGTAATAGAACCCTGTTACTAACTCATCAAACCATTCTCCATAAGGAGTCATATGATTAATGCTCTTGAGTCGATGTACCATTCCTCATCTTTTCCTTGCTTAGACCTATTCTTTGATACATGTTGTATAACAAATAGTCTATCTCCCAAGTCATCCTGAGTACCACTGGAAGATGCATAATGTCCATGTTACCTGCCTTTTGCCTTTATATCAGCTTTCTTTTTATGACAATCCTTCATAATACACCCATATCTTCTATAATAATGACACTCTTTATCCTTTTTAGATTGCTCATGCGTCTACCAGGAGGCACCTCTGCCTTTAGGTGATCTCCCCCTGCCTCTAAAGGCTCCAGATCCTCGCTGTCCTTGCATATTTGAGCTATGCCAAGCATTTTGATGTTGCTATACATGTGTGTTTTAAGTGTCTTCTCAATCCCAAAAAGCTTCACAAGCTCTACCACCTTTAGCTCACTAACTAGAGTAAAAGAGAGTGTCTCTACTGTGAGATGTGCTTGAACCTATATTTAAACCAAGTTTTACTTCTTCATATAGCAACAGTGCAAGTAACTCATCCCAATTAGGGGGTTTTGTCTCATAGAAATGGATGTGTCAAATGCTTCATACTCCTTGCCTAGCCCATTCAATGTCATGACAATCATATCATCCTCTAAAACATGAGATCCAATAGTAGCCACTGGTCAGCTATGGTCTTTATTTCAGTTGTGTATGCTTCAATGCTCCTACCATTCCTAAACATGTTGTTGAAGTGCTACTTTAGCTGTATCTTTCTTCCATGCATGACATTACCATAATTCTTCATGAGTGCATCCCAAGCATCCTTTGGGGAATGGCAACTTGTAATTTGCATAGCCATCACATAAAGAAAATCAATGTAGTACTTTACTAGCTCTTTTTGACCACTATCAGTGAGCTCTCCATTGTTCCTGTGTAGGATTCCATTTAAGCAATTCGGGTTCAACTTCAGCTCCCATACATAAATCCCAATAATCTTTGCTAATCAAAAATTTTTGCATCCTGAACTTCCATAAAGCAAAGTTTTTGTTATCAAGCTTCTCTCCCACAATTTGAGTGATATTGTTAGTGCCTTGAACATTTGTCATATTTGCAACTAAGGTATTCAATGATGTTATATGCAATCTATAAGTGCTTGACTCCCTGCAGTTTAGGAAAATACTTTCTCTCATTCAGGAGCATTTTTCTTGCACTTCAAGAGCATACTTTCTATAGTTTAGAAAAAGTATTCCTACAATTCAGGAATAGTTTCCTATAGTTCATGAATAGTTTCCTGTAGTTCAGGACCAGTTTACTGAAGTTCTTCAGGTAGAGTTTCTTGACAACCTGCTTGCTGTAAACTATATTCCATCAATTTAAAAACATAATCAACTGAGCATAAGCCAAGCTCAAATCAAATCAAAATATTATACGGTAGTGGCAAAACATTCCAGTAACAAACTATGTCCATACAAGCATCAATAGATGCATAGAATTGATGTTGACATTCACTAGACTTTTCCACAGTTCATGGCAGGCAAGCACCTATTATGACCAGTGGCATAAACTCTGCAATAATCACGGTATTATTAGCTCAAAAATATCCTCAAACCACCATAGACATGTCCCAGTACATTGAGGATTCAATATGTGACCAAACAAGCATCGATGTTTGTATTGTATGCAAGTAGCAGTACCAAATACTCAAACCATTGCTTGTTTAGAGCCAATCCACTACTATAATCAATAGTATTTTCTCTAATAAAATAAGATTATTTAGACCTCAAAATAGCCCCAAAACATCTCATTCAATTGTCACTCTATGCAAAAGTTGATACATGTCCACAGCTAGAACAGATTGTATGTATGTCAAGTGAAGATGAGAGGTATCCTTCTTACATATAATAATCAATCAATACCCCGATATAACCAGCAACAAATGAATCCATAATTCAGGCTTTCAGCACTCACAGTATCCCAAAAAAAATCTACCACTCAAGTGGTATGATCCAAGCATTTTTTAGTAGAAAATAAGCGTCATAGATACTTCAACCCTGTATATATAGTGTTTTCAAATTTAGGACAGCAACTAGTTCGAAGTTTCTAGCCTGCAAATAAGCTCCAAAAATAAGCATTTAACACTCCAGAACCATGCTCAAATGCATGCGAATAAAGGCATATACATTGTTAGAATGAAAGCCATCAGTGCCTTAGAACCACCTATTGTTTACTGTAGTAAACAGCTAGTCTGCACATGTCTATGCTAAATATCTCAAAATCTAAGAAAATTTTGAAAAAAATTTCTTCTGCAAAGTTATAGAACATGTTGTTACGCGAGCGGTGATCGAGAGCAAGCCTCACTCACAACCCAATAACGAGACGTTAAGGAGTGCCGATTGGGATAATTGACTTTGTCAGATGCACAACACAACTTGAAAAATTCAAATATTCGACAATACACCACAAGCCATACATAAAAACAAGACAACACACAATGAACAATGCCTCTTGTAGCTCAAACAACTAAAACCCAAATTCGGGTAGAGCATCACAAAACCACAATACAATGAAAATACCAATAATTTGAAAAACAAACTAAGTGAAATATATTCTTGTACCTGAACAATCTTGAGCCAACACTCGGCACTCCAAATCCAAATTCTTCAGCTTCCAAATTGGCATGACAAGATCTCACTCTAGCATGCGACCCTCCTCTCACCTCTCTCACAAAATACAATTGTATATGAGGAGGAAAGCCCTTAACTCTTCAATCTTCTCTCCTTATATAGTTTTCTATCCACACTCACATACATTAGGCTTTTTTCTTTCAGCTTTTGGCTTTTACTTTTCTACTGCTTTTCACTATTTTCATTTTTTATGCCCTATGCATGTTTACAACTTGTTTGGATCATAACTTTGTCATTTGAACTCCGAATATAGTCGTTCAAATACTCAAAACGATTGGAATACATTTGATCGACAAGCTTATGTGGGCAAAATTACAAAAATCCATAAAAAATGGGCAAAAATATTGATTTTTGTAAATTGCATCATTTTTCTCCATCTTCTTGGACGACTTATTCCCTTCCTTGGCCTATTGTTCTTGTAATTGCACACACTTTCAACACACATGTCCTCTTTTTCTTCAAGAAATACTCGCTAATGATGTAAAACTTACGACCTTTTTCTTTGATCCTTGAGTCTTCAAAATAAATATTCTCTCGATATGAACTTGTTTTTTTTAATGCAGTGTGTCCTAACAGGAATATGGTTTTTTAAATGAACTTCGTGCCCAATCATTCATGATTTGGAATAATATGCAATGTTGGAATTCATGTTATGTAACCAATCAATCGATACTACACACAAAAATAATGTATGCATTGAAGAAATTGTGCCTAGTCTATCTACATGTGATCGTACGTCATGCAAAATGCAAACAAAATTCCTGGTTAATTTAATCCTCACCTCTCAACTCTCATCAATAAAATATCAATATCCGCTCCACCCATCCAAAATCTCACAATCACTAAGAAATGATGGTCCTCAAGATATTGACCAGATATGAACAACCCATCTCACAATTGGCGGTGTCCTTCACGACCCTCTAACTCACCCAACCACCTTACACACTCAACCAGAGGTTCCTAAATTTGTGATGAACATCCCATATATCATGCGTGCAAGAAATGTGTGTGCTCAATGACAGGCACTCTCTCATGTGCATGTGCAACTAAGATTTACCGCATATAGCTGCAGTGGACCTCATGCCGTTCTAGTTCTCAACGATGGTGCAAAATGTGCATAATCCCAACCCATGGCATGGAAGTATTTGATAAGAACATGAGACGATCCCTGAGTGCAGTGTATCAACAAGTGCATCATGAAGTGCTCATAAATCCATAGTCCCCGTGATGTGCAATAGTCTCAACAGGAAAACAAACCTTGCTCCACAATGTTCGGTAGCTAATAGCAAACTCCACCTTCAACCTGTCCAAAAAAAAAAAACAAGCTCGACCAAGGCTATCAAGTTTCACACTCAACAAATCAAACAAAATGATAGAAACAAATCCTAAGTTAGACAAACACAAAAAATCCAATTACAAAATGACAAAACAATTAGTCACACAAACAACTAAGCTAGCAAAAATCAAACCTAACTACCATTTGACTAGGGATTTTCAGTTTTCAGAAAAATGCTTGACATATTTGGCCCTCCCCCTAGTCTGCAAACATTCATGTGCAGTAGTTTCTCATAAAATGATGCAACATTTATAAGCCATTCAAAAATCAAATCCAATGATCTATCCACAATTTTCTCAACAAACACAAATGGCACATTTCTCTCAAACAACTCCTTTACAGGTAGACAAAACTCATCCATGAAATTCTCATCAAAATCCTTGAGGCAATCCTCTCCATCTAAGGAAAATACATCATCCTCCATATTCTTCAAATCCCAACCATAATCCAACATCTTCAAACCCCTCAAATCGCAACCACACTCAAAAATGTTCAAATCCCACCCATTCTCCCAAGGAGAAAACATGATTCTTCTAGAGTCTTTAAATAAATTTTTGACCCTTTCTTTGTTGCCAATCTCAAATTCATCCATTGATTTATCTACAACTTCTCCTAAAGATACTATGTAAGGATCTCCCAACTCAATATCCAAATCAAATACAACATCAAAAGGAGTCAACTCCAAACTCACAGCACCACAAGAACCAACAACATCCACAAATGGGGTCACTCTAGGACACCCATCCACGTCACTCAACTCATCAACAATACAAGACTCTATCGAGTCTTTCACACACAAAGAGTGGTAAACACCTTCCATAGTATCCTTACAAGAAACCTCAGAAGAAACTAAAGAAACTTTCACATCTACATCATCACAAATAACATCTTCACAATAAAACAATTTTGGGTCTTAAACCTCAACCAAAGACTCCTCAACTACCAAATCCCCAACTATCTCCTCACAAATACCTTCCAACTCTATTTTTCTGATTTTAAACCGCTTTTCCCTAAAATTTTCAATCCTTTTTAAAGCCTTACTCAAATTCTCTCTCACATCCTCATCAATGTCACTCTCAAGATCCTCAAAACCCCAATCAGAATCATCACAAACAACATCAAAACCTTTAGGAGAACTCAAAGAAACTAAAAGACTATCAAATGAAGTTTTCTCTTCGTCATTGTTGCCTAAACCAACCAAACAATTATCTACACAACTATCAAGAAGCATGAGGTTAGGTCTACTCAAAACAATATCATCACAAACAAAAGCCTCTCCAAGACTACTCAAACCATCAACAGAAAACTCACAAGACTCATCAGAGTCAACAACACTAACACCAAAATCACAACAAGAGTCAGAACCAAAAACCTCCAAACTCTCTTGATCATCAAACTCATAACAAATCTCAACAAACTCATCAGGCAACAAATTCGAACCCTTAACTTCATCTTGAAAACTTACAGTTTCTAAGCCCTCCCCCTTATGGTCTTCTAACAAACTCAAAAATTCATCCTCTATTCTCTCTTCATCTTTTAAACACTCAGGTCCATCAAGACAAGTACACTCATTCTCAAAGCTATTACTACTCTCTTCAATACTCCCAAGACTTTCAAAACTTCCATCACTCCTTTTCTTATCAAAAATATCAAAAATCTCTTGACTCTCATCCTCACTCAAAGAACATGAAAACTCTTGGTCCTTAAAAGGGTCTCTCATTTTCTTATTTACAACTTAGATCCATCTCTAGCTCATCTCTATAGTCCTCAAGCTCCAAAGTATTATTAGTCGATCCCTCTTCTTTAGTTAAATCACTAATCACTAGACTAGAAGTATCCGTTGTCGTCGTGTTGGGGGCTCGAAGGTCTACCACCGGGGTTTAGAGCAGAAGAGGAGGGAGGGGTTCAAGGTTAGGAGAGGGAGAAAAGAATGGGATTTGATAAGTCTTGGGTTTTAGAGATGATTCAGTTGGAGAAGAGGACCTCAAGCTTTTTCATATACTTAGCATACATGAATGGAATTAAAGACTTTGACTTGATTACATCAAATGCGTTATGAGGTTAATAGACCAATATATATAGAGATTTTATCTCAGTTTTAATCCAAATACATATTTCAAATGCAAGCCCAAATGGTTTCAATTTCATGAATGCCAATGAACAACAACTCTAAGATACAAGTATTTGCATGGTAGACTCCACTACTTCCAAAACATAGACCAAAAACTCTTGAAATGCACTAACAAAGCTTTTAATTCACTTCAGCCCTATTTTATAATAGTAATTTCCAGCCCATAAACAAGCTCCAAAAATGCACATAATCTCAATAATAAGCCTCTCTAATCACTCTCAAATGAAGCCCTGATGTTTAGAGGTCAATACCATCACTTGCAACCACATAGATCACTTGATTTCCTTCCAAGAAGACAAGAACAGTGGGCTGCCCTGTTTATGATAGGTTTTAGTAGCCCAAAACAGCCCCCTACACCTCCCAAATCTCCCCTTTACTTGCCCCAAAGTCACTCAAGTACTTGGGCACAAGAGGGGCTTCAATGGACCATGAAAACGGTAAGAGAATGCAGGAAGACGTACATAAGAGCAGGCTCAATACTTTATCTCTATTTTTCCCTTTTATGGACTATCATACCACTCATTTTCGTAATACCAAATGGATGGGAAAGAAAGACTCTCACCTTCTTTGTTTGTATCTCCTCCCTTTCTTCAGTTTGCTCTGAATTTGCATGCTTTGGAGCATGCACCATAGCCCTCAGCTCTTCCTCCATCTACCACAGGTATGCAGGCCTGAAAATTGCGCCGAAAAATGCGGGCTGCTCTTCTCTTCAGCTTCCACACAAAAGTTGACCATATAGGTCACTCACAAGTCACACAAGTCCATTATCTCAGGTCCCATATTAACCAAGTGGACTTTTGGGCACTCTTCTTTGATTTCAAAGTAAATACTCCTCATGAACCAATGTGACATAACCTGTAGATTGTCAATTACCTCCTGTTGATCAAGTTGAGGGTCCCCATAGACTTACTTTTTGTCAATTTACATGATACAAACTGAAAATTGTATGTCAAGTTACAAAGGAACTTATGAGATTAAATGATATCTAAGTCAAATGTAGGGGAATAACGACTGATTTATGTATGAAAGTTTCTCATGTGAATCCTAATGAAGTTCTTCTGCAAACATAAGAACTCCATGTTTTATGCCATGAAAAGAAAACCCTTTGACATTCACCCCCTCCTAACCTGCACATCTTCCAACATGTGCCACTTCATGAAATTGCAAGTTAAGGAGGCTCGTCTTCTGACATATCTTCTTCTTCATCCTCTAAGTCTTCTTCTTCTTCCTTGTCTTCAAGTAGATGGCTCACATCCAAGTCAACAAGCTCATAAGTAGAAGACTCTCTTCGTTTGAAGAGCTTGATATGTTTGCTGACTATTGGTATCTTGATCATGGTCCCATCCATTTTAGCCAAAGTGTAAGTAGCATTTTCATGTACTACCTTCACCACATATGGTCCAAACCATCGCTTGGCTAGCTTCCTATGAGCACTATACTGATTGTCCAAGCTACTGTCATAGACAAGTACCCAATCATTCTCTTGGATAGCTCTTGGACAGAGTCGATGACACTTGTCAAACCTCTTCTTATTCTTCAACCTTGCTTCCTTCAGTCTTTCAATGGCTGTCTTGACATCCTCTGGCCTTCTTTCAAGTTGCCTTATACGCAAAATCAACAGCTCTTCTCTATTTATGCATTCATCCCAAGGCAAGATACTCCATGTGATAATAGACTCCTCAATAGGCATAATAGGTGGCTGCCCATACATTAGTTCAGTCGGCATATAACCTGTCACTGCACTATGGGTAGTTCTATCAGCCCATAAATTGAATGGAAGCGATTTAGGCCATTCTTTCATCTTCCCTCTGCAAGACTTTGCCAAAGCTTTGAGAATCGATTGATGACCTATTTCACTTACCATTGCCCTCAGGATTGTAGGCTAATGTAAGAGATTGTTTGATTCCCAATTGAGCAAAGAAATGGCGAGCCTTATCGGCATCCAATTCTCCTCTATCAATAGTTACTTTTGCAACATGGCCATACCTGCAAAACACTTCTTCAAGTAAAAATCTACAAATAGCTTTTGTGGTCTTTGTTGTCAAGGCTTTTCCTTCCACCTGATTTGTGAGATCTTCTCTAGCAAGCACTAGATGCCTCATGTTCCAAATTCCTGTAGGCATGGTTACTAAATCAATAACCCATCTGTAATGAATAGATAAAGGAAAGGTAGGCTGAAGTCCATCTCTATGCTTAACCATAGAGTACATTTGACAAACATGACAAGTCTCAACAAAATGCTCAATGTCTTTATTATAATACATGTTTTGCCACCAAAATTTCCTTTTATTTTGGCAAAAGTGCCCCATATGCCTCTATGGCCAGCCAATAGGCTTTCATGAAATTCTTGCATGACCTGTATTTGAGTCTTCTTGTCTCCTGAGGACACGAACAGGCGCTCCTCCTTTCTTCTTCGCATGCCTCCGAAGGTAGCCGTCTTTGAGAAAGAACCCATAAGCCTTTCTCCTAATTCTCTTGAACTCTTCATTAGTCCAGTCTTTCTTCTTCGTCATAGTGCTCAAGAATTGGCCAAATTTTTAGCCAATCATCTGCATAATATTCTTTCTTAAAATGAGAACAAACTAAAACAAAATATTGACCTTGCTGTCTTTCAGCTACCCACCGTCCTTCCATGGTTGTTTCTTCATTCTTTGCTGCTTTAAATTCTATTACAGTAGCAATACCTGCTATACTTGCCATAATTAATGATGTACCTGTATTTATGACAATTGTATCATCATTAAGAACAGTTGTACTTGCTGTTTTTAGATTTGAACTTGCAATTACAGCATCATTTTCAGCAAATATAGATTCTGTTACTTCCTCATCCATCATCTCTTCTTCATCTTTATATCTGGCACGCGAAAGCATGTCGGCAAAAACTGGATTATCTCTTCCTGCAATATCTTTCAAATCACGATTTAAGGATTTAATATAGGCTATCCATCTTAGCATAGCTATGTTAGGAGTGGAACAATTGGCAATCATGCCCAAGAGTGGAAGACAGTATGTTTCAACTACTACATGTGTGTCCATGAAGTACTCCCTATCACACTTCAATGCAGTTACAACTCCCCAAAGTTCTCTTTTAATTTGATCATACTTTCTTTGATGTTCATTAAGAACGTTCGCTCCAAAGCGGATTGCATATCTGTTGCCCTCAAGATCATCTTGATCGACTGCCCATCCTATGCCAATAGAACTTGTATCTACCGTGAGTATGATAGGCTGTCCATTAGAGTAATGAGCCCTCTTCAAGGTGGGGGATGAAATCAGAAATTTCTTCAATTTTCGAACAGCTTGAGTATGCTTCTTTTTCCACATAAACCTTTGGCCTTTTCTTAACAGTTGATAAAGATTTTCAGCAAGGTGTGGGATCCAAATAAGATAGAAAACACATACTCTAAGAAATCTTCTTACCTCCGAAACACTTATGCATATTTCTCGCATTTTGTTGATAGCATCAATCTTGATTGGAGAAGGATTTTGGCCATATGGACCACACATATGCCCAACCACAAGAACTTCTTCAACTCCAAAAACAGATTTAGTTCCTGAAAGAGTAAGATGAACTTCTTCCAGATTAGACAAGATCTGAGCACAATCATTAATATGATTGGAAAAAAACTTGCGGCATCCAAGCTCATTGAGCTCTTCATTCTTCTCATGAATTTCACATCCTTTGATCGATACATCATCAAGGAAAGGAAGAGTTAGTTGGGGAATATAATCTCTCAATACTTTATCCATGGCATTCATCATGTGAGCCACTGAATTTGTAGCTCCTTGAGGTAGAGTACACATGCGGACTAAACCAAGAGGCGTCTTCATTGTGGTAATGTCTCGGCTCTCCAAAGCAAGCTGAAATTGGTCATAGCCCGAATATAAATTACCCATGGAATAAATTGCTCTACCTGCAAAAGCCTCAGCAAATTCATCAACAATTGGCCCTGAACAACCATTTCTAATAGTGACTTTATTGACAGGCTGTAAATCTTGAATGAATTGCAAAGATCCATTCTTCTTAGGCACGATAAACCATCGGTTAGAATATGGAGCTAAAGATGGCTCCAATATTCGCATCTTTATCTTTTCATTTAAAAGCTTTGGTAACTTAGGCAAATGAGCCCTTGGTACCATAATTGGTTTAAGATTCCAAGGGATGTGTGGGACCATGAAAATCATCATTGGTGCCACAACACTTGGATCCACATAGCCAATTTCATAAGGCTGAAATGAAAAAGCTTTTCCATATTTCTTTAATATCTGCATAAAGGCTTGCTTTTCAGCTGGCAAGACAAAAGAGTCTTCACCAATTTTTAGCTCCTGTAAGCTTTCACCTGTAAATTGGTGACCAATATCTTTGGGGTCACAAAGACTTGCCTGTTTGGATGCCCTTTCAGCCAGTCCCTCACTTTCGGGAGGTAGTGGATTTGCCACCGGCTTGACCTTCTTGTCAATTGTCTTGTACTTTGTTTTTATTCTTGCCTCATCCCTGTTTGGTTATCCAGAAGCTTCATGATCAGCAAATTCTTGAATTATGTCATAAATATCCAACGTGCATACTTGTATGGACTGATTTTCAGCCTGATTTTCTACATGAACATCTGCATGTATTTCAGCCAATGTATCATTATAAGTCAGTCCATAAAATAGTCCTAAAATTTCTTCATTTTTAGCCAAAACATCAACTTGCTTCAACTCCCATTCCACATGACATAAATGCTTTCTTTCAGCCCTATTCATGGCTGAAAACTGTTTATAACAACCCACACTGTTGGCTGTAAATACTTGCAAGTCAGCCTTTGGCATAGCCCCCTTTACATGTGGAGGAAATTTTTTATGACATGAAGCACTGCCATAGCCTCCATTTACGGCAGTGCAACCTGAAAACCCTTAAATTCTCAGGCATTAGGAGGCACAGGATGATCTCTCAATCGATCTCTATTCCGGTGATGATTTACACAAACAATTAGAAATTGGACAGCTTTGTCATTATCCTTACTTCTTATCCGAGCATATGAATCATCATCATCAAGGGCCTTTGTCTCCAAACAAGACTTAGAAATAAAAGGTTAATCAAGAATGATAGGATAGCTATAGGAATCTTGAACAAAGAAATGAAATTCATATTTTACATTACCAATAGTAACCCGTACATAAGGACATGCCGCATAGAGATTTCCAAAAGAATCATTGGTTGCTTTCATGCGCCATCCTGGGTCCACATCTATGGGCCATCCACCATTCTCATAGAGACTTCTTGACATGATGTTGATCTCCGAGCCATGGTCTATAAGGGCGATGCATGGAGTCTCTCTTTCTCCAATCTTGACAATGGTTTCGGTGGTCGCCCTTGCCCAATGGGTACGGGAGTAGTGACTACTTGGAATAACATGAGCATCAATCTCTTCTTGCATGTTGTGAAGACAATCTTCTTTCTTATGTATGGGCTGCTCTTTGGATTGAGAAGACCCCACCATAACATTCTCTGTAATAGCTTCTTTAATTTCTGCTTCATAGATGTCTTCATCTTTGGCTTCTATGGCTGCAATCAATTCTTTGATTGCCTCCAATCGAATCCCTTGAGTATTCAGCTTCTCTTCATCCTACAAATACACATGAAGAGCTTGCAAAAAAGCATGCACAGATTCTTTAGTTTCCTCACCCACATATTGTCTTTTTCGTTTAATTACATCAATTATTACATCATGAAATCCTCATTTTGCAAATCTGAGAATTTCACCCAATGTAAATTCAATTTTGCTTCCAAGAATCCTTTCTTCTAGGATCCGCTTGAGATTCATCGCACTCTCTATGTCAGACTGCAGCTTGTAGCCGGGATGTTTGCATTTTCTCTTTCCTTCCATCTTCTTTGCTTGTGGGGCATCTTCCATATCATGCTCTAGCGGTGGTGGTGGATTTTCAGCAGCCTTCTGCTGATCCAATTTACTTCTTGTCACACGTTTGGTTGGCCCCGAAGAGGAGGGACTGGCAACATCTTCATCTCTTCTTCTCTTTTCTTCTACCATAGCTTCTTGATTATTGATTTCAGCCAACCGAGCAAAAGCTGAAAATGAATCAACTAGCTCGGTCCATCCGGTTCTTCCTCGAATGCATTGACTGGCAGTAGTTAAATCATCTTTGGATGCCTTGCCTCACTCCATGCGATCTAAGGCTTGCATCCACACTTTAGATTTTACATCAACTTTACATGCTTTAACAATTTCATTAGTTGGCTCAATTTGCAACCCATAGGTAGCTACATCAATTGCTGCATAGGCTGTTCTTGTTGCCAAATCCTCCAGTCTTTTCTTCATGCCACCATTACCGAAATTTGGCTCAAGAGGAAGCCCAATTTCGGTCTCATGAATTTTACCATCCTTCCAAAAAACTAATTTTTGCACCTCAGCTTCACGGAATGCACTGCACTCCTTATCATGATGTAGGCTGTCACACCAAATACAACATCTTTTGAAGCCTTCTCGTACGGGTCTTTGGGTAGTTGTCCGGTCCTCTTTCTTCCACTTTCACATCAAGTCTTTCCACCTTGGAATTAATCTCCATTAGATTAAGATGGAGATCCCGCATGCTCTTGATCAGCTCATCCATAACATCCTTCTTTGGAGGTGGGACAATAGGATTTCTTGGTTGCTCGGCCATAGAGACAGGAGGTCGAGATATAGGAACAGGCTCTTTTATGGACTCAGATGGTGCAGAGGTGACCCCCACCTTAGACACATCTGCTCTCTCCGAGCAATCATATTAACTGCTTCCGTGACATCACCCTAAGCAGTCTTCAATCCCATCTCAGAGTCAGGATCTTCAAGCCGATCAGTTAGTTTCTCTTGAAGAAAAGTATACGCAACCTTCAAAAACAATTCAATCTTCTGGCTCTCCATACTCTGCTGATCATCAAGATCTAGCTAAGCAAATTTGCTTTCCAATTCGCGGTGAAGAGCAATGGGGCAATTAGTCCCTTATTGGGCCTTTCAACCCATTCTGTGAAGATTTTCTTCGTCATGAGGCCAGAATCTTCAAGAAAGAATTCTTCTCGAAGAGCCTTCTTGAATGCAAACCATCCCGCATATTTTTGAAAAAGACCATGAATCCTGTCTTAGAGGCCATGCATGGCCAATCGGGCAAATTATCGCCTCCAAGCATGATGAGGGACCCCAAAGAAGACCATCTTGTTAGTATAGAGGCCGATAAAAGAGGACACATTTTGCTCATTAAATTGCTTGAGCTCCTGCCCAACTGCTTCCAAAGCTTTAATGGCAGCAACATCTTTCCACTCTTCATCTTGCCTCCGTTGTTGTTGTAGTTGCATCTGTTGTTGAAATTGCAATTGTTGTTGTTGGTTCTCTTGCATCAGTCGAACCAACTGCTGCAAGGCATCTCCTCCCGAACTTGATGATTCTCCCAGTGTACTTTCTCTTCTACAGCCGACCTTCACATCGAGTTCACCACTGTCGTCGTGTTGGGGGGTTGAAGGTCTACCACCAGGGTTTAGAGCAGAAGAGGAGTGAGGGGTTCAAGGTTAGGAGAGGGAGAAAAGAATGGGATTTGATAAGTCTTGGGTTTTAGAGATGATTCAGTTGGAGAAGACGACCTCAAGCTTTTTCATATACTTAGCATACATGAATGGAATTAAAGACTTTGACTTGATTACATCAAATGCGTTATGAGGTTAATAGACCAATACATATAGAGTTTTAATCCAAATATATATTTCAAATGCAAGCCCAAATGGTTTCACTTTCATGAATGCCAATGAACAACAACTCCAAGATACAAGTATTTGCGTGGTAGACTCCACTACTTCTAAGACATAGATAAAAAACTCTTGAAATGCACTGACAAAGCTTTTAATTCACTTCAGCCCTCTTTTATAACAGTAATTTCCAGCCCATAAACAAGCTCCAAAAATACACATAATCTCAATAATAAGCCTCTCTAATCACTCTCAAATGAAGCCCTGATGTTTAGAGGTCAATACCATCACTTGCAACCACATAGATCACTTGATTTCCTTCCAAGAAGACAAGAACAGTGGGCTGCCCTGTTTATGATAGGTTTTAGTAGCCCAAAACAGCCCCCTACACCTCCAAAATCTCCCCTTTACTTGCCCCAAAGTCACTCAAGTACTTGGGCACAAGAGGGGCTTCAATGGACCATGAAAACGGTAAGAGAATGGAGGAAGACGTACACAAGAGCAGGCTGAATACTTTATCTCTGTTTTTCCCTTTTATGGACTATCATACCACTCATTTTCGTAATACCAAATGGATGGGAAAGAAAGACTCTCACCTTCTTTGTTTGTATCTCCTCCCTTTCTTCAGTTTGCTCTGAATTTGCATGCTTTGGAGCATGCACCATAGCCCTCAGCTCTTCCTCCATCTGCCACAGGTATGCAAGCTTGAAAATTGCACCAAAAAATGCGGGCTGCTCTTCTCTTCAGCTTCCACACAAAAGTTGACCATATAGGTCACTCACAAGTCACACAAGTCCATTATTTCAGGTCCCATACTAACCAAGTGGACTTTTGGGCACTCTCTTTGATTTCCAAGCAAATACTCCTCATGAACAAATGTGATATAACCTGTAGACTTTCAATTACCTCCTGTTGATTAAGTTGAGGGTCCCCATAGACTTACTTATTGTCAATTTACAAGATACAAACTGAAAATTGCATGTCAAGTTACAAAGGAACTTATGAGATTAAATGATATCTAAGTCAAATGTAGGGGAATAATGACTAATTTATGTATGAAAGTTTCTCATGTGAATCCTAATGAAGTTCTTTTGCAAACATAAGAACTCCATGTTTTATGCCATGAACAGAAAACCCTTTGACACCGTGGTCAATGGGTATGAATTCACACTCCTAGAGTGTTCACTCCAATTAGTCAAACAAGTATTTTTCTCCTCAACCACCCTAGGGAGTTCCTCCTCACAGACTTCAATTGATTTCTCACAAGTCAACTCAACCCTCCTAAACAGAGAATATAGTATACCTCTCTCAGGATAGGCATAACTAACTTTCTTCTCCTCAAAAACTTTTCTCTCAACTTGCCTTGAACTCAACCTTTCCCTTGGTTCATCAAACCCTAACTCTTTTTTTCTTTTGGTCTTCCTCTCTTGATATTGAGCTATCTTTACCGCTTCCTCAAAAGTCTTAGGGTTTTGTACCTCTAATTGCACTCTCCAATCTTCTAATTTCAACCCATTTACAAAATACATTATCTTGAACATAACTGGGGCTATCTCACCTTCTAACAATGTTAAACTCCATCGATTCCACAATCTTTCAAACTCCCTAGCAAAGTCCTCAACACATTGATCATCTTTTTTAACACAAGTTTTTATTTTTGCCCAAATCTCACTTTGACTTTCTCTTCTTTTAAACTTAGATAAAAAAGCATTTTTAATGGTCTCATAGTCCAAATTTTGTCTCTTAAATTCCAGGCTTCTCTCAAAGTCAAGCAACCAATTTTGTGCTTCTCCTTGCAATTCATACCTAAGAATTTCGAGTTTATCTTTAGGGTCATTCACTCTCTCTATCAAATAACACAACTCTATTTTTCTAAAAATCTTTCGGGATCTTCAATATGATTACTATGGAATTCAAAAAAATCAACAGCAATTTTTAACAATCACAAGAAATCAGAACTAGGTCACATACAAGTAAAACATCAAAACAAAGTCATTTTCAGCACTCCTCTGTGGAGGCACCAAAAAAGAGATGTTACACGAGCGGTGATCGAGAGTAAGCCTCACTCACAACTCAATAATGAGACGTTAAGGAGTGCCAGTTGGGATAATTGACTTTATCGAATGCACAATACAACTTAAAAAATTCGAATGTTCGACAATACACCACAAGCCACACACAAAAACAAGACAACACACAATGAACAATGCCTCTTGTAGCTCAAACAACTAAAACCCAAATTTGGGTAGAGCATCACACGACCACAACACAATGAAAATACCAATAATTCAAAAACAAACCAAGTGAAATATATTCTCGTACCTTAACAACCTTGAGTTGACACTTGGCGCTCCAAATCCAAATTCTTCAACTTCCAAATTGGCATGACAAGAGCTCACTCTAGCATGCGACCCTCCTCTCACCTCTCTCACAAAATACAATTGTATATGAGGAGGAAGGCCCTTAACTCTTCAATCTCCTCTCCTTATATAGTTTTCTATCCACACTCACATACATTAGGCTTTTTTCTTTCAGCTTTTGGCATTTACTTTTCTACTGCTTTTCACTATTTTCGTTTTTTATGCCCTATGCCTGTTTGTAACTTGTTTGGATCATAGCTTCGTCATTCGAACTCCGAATTTAGTCGTTCAAATACTCAAAACGATTGGAACACATTTGGTTGACAAGCTTGTGCGAATAGAATTACAAAAATCCATAAAAAATGGGCAAAAATATTGATTTTTATAAATCGCATCATTTTTCTCTATCTTTTCTCTTGGACGACTTATTCCCTTCCTTAGCCTATTATTCTTGTAATTGCACACACTTTCAACACACGTCCTCTTTTTCTTCAAGAAATACTCGCTGACGATGTTAAACTTACGGCCTTTTTCTTTGATCCTTGAGTCTTCAAAATAAATATTCTCTAGATATGAACCTGTTGTTTTTAATGCAGTGTGCCCTAGCATGAATATGGTTTTTTAAATGAACTTCGTGCCCAATCATTCATGATTTGGAATAATATGCAATGTTGGAATTCATGCTATACAACCAATCAATCAATGCTACACACAAAAATAATGTATGCATTGAAGAAATTGTGCCTAGTCTATCTACATGTGATCGTACGTCATGCAAAATGCAAACAAAATTCCTTGTTAATTTAAATCATTATCCTCACCTCACCTCTCAACTCTCATCAATAAAATATCAATCTCCACTCCACCCATCCAAAATCTCACAATCACTCAAGAAATGATGGTCCTCAAGACGTTGACCAGATATGAACAACCCATCTCACAATTGGCAGTGTCCTACATGACCCTCTAACTCACCCAACCACCTTACACACTCAACCAGAGGTTCCTAAATTTGTGTTGAATATCCCATATATCATGTGTGCAAGAAATGTGTGTGCTCAATGACAAGTGCTCTCTCATGTACACGTGCAACTAAGATTTACTGCATATAGCTGCAATGGACCTCATGCCGTGCTAGTTCTCAATAATGGTACAAATGTGCATAATCCCAACCCATGGCATGGAAGTATTTGATAAGAATAGGAGACAACCCCTGAGTGCAGTGCATCAACAAGTACATCGTGAAGTGCTCGTGAACCCATAGTCCCCATGATGTGCAAGAGTCTCAGCAGGAAAACAAACCTTGCTCCACAATGTTCGGTAGCTAATAGCAAACTCCACCTTCAACCTGTCCAAAACAAATACCAAGCTCAACCAAGACTATCAAGTTTCACACTCGACAAATCAAACAAAATGATAGAAACAAATCCTAAGCTAGACAAACACAAGAAATCCAATTACAAAATGACAAAACAATCAATCACACAAACAACTAAGCTAGCAAAAATCAAACCTTACTACCATTTGACTAGGGCTTTTCAATTTTCAGAAAAATGCTTGATAACATCAAAATGGTCAAAAATTGCGGCCATTTCTCCAAAATCCATTTCTATAGTAAGATATAGCTTTTGCAAAAAAATGGGATGTAGGCATAGTCTCCTTTGATGACATTTCTGTCAGATCTAATGTCTTGAGGTCAAATAGCCAATGCCAAGCCTTCAGGCTTTAGGCTCTGATACCATGTTCAAGATTCAAAGGGAGAGAGAGAGAGAGAGAGACAAAGACATGGAGCTGTAATAGAGAGTAATGAACTCTCATTGTTCTCTTCTTCTTATTCTTCCATAATGCTTACTAAAGTCTAATCACACATAACTAATAAACACACTAGGCCACTAAACTGACTGTACCACTAACTATGCTTGAGTCTAACTGACTCAGTTAAGATGACAGATGTCTAGATAAGGTCAATCATGTTGGTGATACTAATCACAAGCTTGATTCTCAACATGTTAGGAATGGAAAAAAGAAGGCTCTACACCAATGATGGAATCAGCCTAGCTGATATTCTGGACCCCACCATTCGACTATATGCTAAAATGGTCTACACACTTTTTTCAAGTCAGAGATACAATGCCCTTGTGAGTAGAATCAGTGTACCCTTGCTAGAAAGCCTTGCAACCAACGTCATGGACAAGGTGAATAAAGCCTACAACTAAAAAACAATACATGCCTTGGCAAAGGTACTAGCCACCACGGCATTAAGGGTGGCAAGAGGAGAGTCCCTAGCTACCATTGTAGAATCCGAGAGGAAAAAACTTACCTCCAAGGCTTCAACCATAGGCTTTGGAAAAGTGTTAATATCCATTATCTAGGAAGCTCTAGGGGAGTTGGAGAGAGAAGTGGTAGAGGAGATCCCGAAGCTATCACCAATCTATGAGGAGATGCCACCAACCTGCAACAAGGAGCATCACTCTCCCACACTAGCAACAGCAAGCCCAACCATCTCACTTTCAGGAGGAGAATAGGGGGAAGAAGAAAGCCACAAAGAGCAGTAGGAAAACGTGGAAAGAATTGATAATGAAAAGGAGAATGACCAACCACCTCAACCACAAGAAGCCTTGAGTGAAAGGATAGTTAATGAGCAATAAAGCTCAGAGCTATCAAGCAAAGGGGGAAGAAGAAAGATTACTCTTAAAATCTTGATACAAAAGGCTTGCTCCACTGTCGAGGAAAACAAAGAGCTGCAAAGGGTGGATGAGGAGTCAAAGAGGCTAAAATAAGAGTGCAAAAAGATGCAAGAAGAGGAGGGAAAATAGCTGAGACAAAAAGACGAAGAGAAGATTGCTCTAGCCATTAAGAGATCAATGGAGCAAACCTCCCGATCTCAAGAATTGGTAATGATGAGCCAACAAGGGAGGATGTGCCAAGCACAAGCGCAATAGTAGAAGAAGCGTGACCAAGATTGGTGGCAGAAGGCAAGGGTAAAGCCCCACTATAGCCAATCCCACAAGTCTTGGCGCCACACCAACAATCACCCCAATGAAATAAATCTCATGGCCTCAGTACAATACCTAGTTACAAGAAATTGTGCCTGCACCCAATGAAGGAGTCCACCCTTTATAGGAACCAAGAGACCAGCCAGCAGGGTTGGCATAGAGTCATGCCAAGGGCCTAAGGTACCCCACTTAGAAGTGTCAACCATGGTGCCTTCAGCCATGCACCATATGAAGATCAAGATCAACTAGTAAATGAATTTCAAAGCCAACTCCACAAGGCAACAAAAGATAAAAAGGTTGCACTTGCAGAGCTTGAAAAAGAAAAGATTGCCTTCATAGACTACAAGATGGAGCAAGCAAGAGTAACGACCATTAAAAATCAGGAGGTGATCACATTAAAAGAGGCCTTGAAGGCAAGAGAGGGAGAATAGGGTCTCAAAGGGTTGTATGATGAAGAGAGAGAGACTTGTATCTCCCTAAAAAATATGTCTGCCTTCAATTCCCATGAAAATAAACATCTAGAGCTAGAAATAAAGGAGTTGAAGAGGCAAAGAGAGGAGGCTAGGAAAGAGTTGTAGGAGGCAAGGAACTAAAGAGATGAGGAGAACAAAAAGAAATGAATGGAGCTATACAACTAGCTACAATCAACTCTTCACGAACAAGCCATATTGAAAGAGTAGGTGGAATGAAAAACCCAAGAGCAAGAGCAAATGCATACATTGTGGCAAGGGAGCAAGAGCAGGTGATTGCCACCCTAAGCCGGTACCAAAACCAAGGGTTAGAGTAGATAAATGAAAAAACAAAAGAATGGGTAGGCATGAACAAATATCAAATCAAAAACTTAGCCTACAAGCTAGCCCATGCCAAGAATGAGCCCCTATTAGCGAAAAGAAAAGCCATGGCTCTCAAGACTAGAATGCTGGAGCAAAAACATGCATTCTTAAGCACAACATTGAATGTCACAAAGCTAGGAGGAGAAGAGACATTGGAGCAACTAAAAAGAAAGCTATAATTTATGAGAAGGGCCCTATAGCATGGACTCCATGACAAGGCACCCAAGCCTAGCACCAATTTGGGAGTGGAGGAGCAACATGGTCACCTAATCTCAACTGGTTTAACCACACAAGAAATCACCTTGCTAGCTAGGGCTTGGGGAGCCAGAATAGTAAATGCAACCACTACAACAAGAGCCACTAGAGCTAATCTAGGAAGAAGTGCTTGATTTCAAACCGGACCATCCAGAGGAAGAACAAGTGCATGAACCAAGCCCCCCTATGTAGCCACAAGTGCATGAACCAAGTCCCCCCTATATAGCCACAAGTGCATGAACCAAGCCCCCCTATGTAGCCACAAGTGCAACTAGAAGAGCAAGGGGAGGAAGCAGGGCCACCCAAACAAATGGTGGGGGCAAGGCACAAGCGCAGGGAGTATGTGGAACATGCCCGCAAGTGTGAAAGTTTTTGCTTGACTGCCAAGACCCACGAACCACTTATTGCTTCAAGTGTTTCAAGCCAAGTACAATGGTTATCTATCACATAGCCGTACATGCTCTCACAACTACGAGTATAGTGAGCTTATCTCCATGCCCAATCAAGTTACCTCCTCCTTCTAGCACTCCAATAGCTCCATGATCCTAGTGCAAGCTTCAAGTGAGCTCAATCCTCAAGCTCCAAGCTCCATGTTCCATTGCCATGTGCACCAAATAAGAGAAGAGAAGAGAAGAGAAGAAGAGAGAAAAAGATGGAGAGCTTCTCCACTATGATTCCTCACTCACTCTCTCGCACTCCCTCTCTCAAGTGCATGCACCACAAGCAAGAGCAAGAAGAAGAAGAAGAAGAAGAAGAAAGCTAATTTTGACCACATATAAGAATGATCTTCTCCATTCTCTTTTCACCTTTTTATATATCCTCTCCTCCTCTTTTGGCTGCCCATCCCTTTTTACATGATTGGTCATTTTGGTCAAGATCTTCTTTCATTATTTCTTTCCTCTTTTCACCGATTCTTTCACTCGTAACAGTTTACATTTACAAATTACACATGAGGGAGCCTAGCATTCTTTAACAAAATGAATTACAATACGCCCATCGCTTTCTTTGCTAGAATATTTGGTGCACTCATTATTGTGCACTTCCTTTTGTATTAAGGATTTTCCTACATTGTTTTGAGCTTACCTTTCTTTTCTACTTTTCTCGCATTGGGTTGTCTTCCATTTCTGACTTTTTGGGTCTTTTTTCTATCTTGGGCTTCCATTTGGGGCTGTGACATTACCGCCCTTCTAGCCAATTACAAGCCCCATGGCACTTGTTGATAAGGGCTTAGGTGGTTGAAGGTTTGCCAAGTGGGTTGATGATGGGGTTTTGGGAGGTTGACTATGGAGAAGAGACGCATCAAAATGGATGGAGAGTTGTGGATAGTGAGGATGGATTGAGTGAACAGGGGCCTCTAATGTTGATGGTTGATCGTGGATTGTTGAATGTACCTGAAAAGAAAAGGAAGTGCACTACCTGGGGTGTGCCTATCTCATAATGCAGTGCATGGTGTCTATGCCAGTGGAACTAGGAGTTGGGTCGAACCTTAGGCACAATCCCGAGGTATTATCCCACACTTGAGGACCCAATTCTTG
The DNA here is from genome assembly GCF_053477565.2 of Lygodium microphyllum. Lineage (NCBI taxonomy): Eukaryota > Viridiplantae > Streptophyta > Polypodiopsida > Schizaeales > Lygodiaceae > Lygodium > Lygodium microphyllum. The sequence goes on along the minus strand of NC_141163.1, from coordinate 46,038,160 downwards.
TACAAAGGGTGGTTTTGTGGATATGACTTAAGGAGGCAGGTCTAACCGAGTGGGAGCTTCCCAGGTGTGTCACGTCCTTAAGGTGCCCTAAGTATGTGAAGTGGGCAATGGGCTAGGGTGGTCCCAAGGTGTAGTGCTTCTGGCACTCGTAGGGTACAGATGGTTGATTCCCTTTTGATGGCTTCTTTTCTTTCTACTTCCTTTAATCTTGTCCTTGTCCCTTTTTTTCTCTTTTTCAAATGAACAAATTTACAAAGGGAGTATGCTAAGATGCATCCCGTTGCAAAGTAGGGGCCAAACTACATGGTGGCTTGAGGGTTTTATTGAGGAATGCCCTACTTTGTAGATACCCCTTTAAGCTAGTTCTTACATTGAGTGGAGTAGATAGAAAAAACAAGTGGTTGCACCCAGTGAATCTACTATCACTCATGTCCTCTAAGAGATTCATGAAAAATGCTAACATGAGAGTGGCTCTCATCATGAGGCGTTGTCGCAGCACGTAGGGTTGAAGGTCACCACAAGGGTTTGGCAAGAGAAGAATGTATGGGGGTTCAAGAGCTTAGACTTCGAAGATGGTAGAGATAAGAGAAGGGTTGAAGGTTTCAAGCCAAGTTCTTGAAGATAAGAGATAGCAGGGTGTAGGTAGATTCAAGGAGAGGAGCAGACGGAAGAGAAGGGGTTCAAAGAGATTGAAGATGTAGAAGAATACTCTCAAAAAGAATTAGAAAATATAGAAGAATACTAACAGAGATGAAGCCTGTCAGTTTCTTTCAGCATTATGAGAAAATACAACTCTAATAGATAAAAACGTGTACAAAATAATACCTTCCTCTATGCTACTCAGATCGCTAATCAGATGCTTCTAATGGCTCTGAAAGGGGGGTTAAATACTAGGACACCTGTCCAGGATCCTGCCAAATCACTCCTTCTTCATCTCCCACTTTCGGAGTATTGTTCACTGCCTGAAAACAGCGATCGCACGTCACGCGATTTTGCTAATCCCTTTTTTTTCATAAAATCCTCTCAAATTGGCTGAAAGCTACATGCTTTCTTTTACATGTCCTCCTAATCTAGAAGTTATCTGTAGTTTAATGGATTTTTACTAGAGATAATATCTAGAATATAAAAAATTGACTAAAAACTTGTCCAAAAAAATCTAATATTTTGAACCATAGACACTAATACTAATGTCTAAAGTGGCATTGGCTCTCTAAATCTAAAAGGAAGCCACACTCTAGATTTTTTTTACATGATGTGCACGTAGCGGCATGACATTCACCCCCTTCTAACCTGCACATCCTTTGGCATGTGTCAAATTCTTACGGATTTGCAGTGTCAGAAGAAGAATCTTATGCCATGTCAATGTCTTCATCTTCTGTCTCTTCTTCTTCCTTTATGTCTTCATGCTCTTGAATTATATTCAAGTCTTCTAGCTCATATGTTGAACTTTCTCTTCATTTGAAGAGCTTGATTCTTTTTCCAGCTATGGATATCTTCATGCTTGTTCCATCCAATTCAGCCAATGAATATGTGGCATTGTCATGAACAACCTTTACCACATATGGGCCAAACCAGCGCTTTACCATCTTCTTAGAAGCACTGTATTGATTGTCTAGGCTACTGTCATAGACAAGCACCCAGTCATTTTCTTGAATTGCTCTTGGCGAAGTCGATGTCGCTTATCAAATCTTCTTTTGTTCTTTAGTCTTGCTGTCTTTAGCTTCTCAATAGCTGCTTGAACATCTTCAGGCCTTCTTTCTAGCTGCCATATGCGCAAAGTCAGCAACTCTTCTCTACTAATTCCTTCCTCCCAAGGTAGAAGACTCCATGTGAGAATAGATTCTCCAATTGGCATAATTGGTTGTTGTCCATGTATAAGTTCAGCTGGCATATAACCAGTCTGAACTGTGAGTAGTACGGTCAGCCCATAATGCAAAAGGTAGCATTTTAGGCCATTCTTTGATCTTTCCTCTACAAGACTTTGCTAGAGCTTTGAGAATAGGTTGTTGACCTCTCTCACTCTTTCCATTGCCTTCAGGGTTGTAGGATGAAGTCAAAGCCAGCTTAATACCCAATTGAGCAAAGAAGTTGCATGCCTCATCAGCGTCCAACTCTCCTCTATCTGCAGTTACTTTACCCACACAACCATATCTACAAAACACTTCTTCAAGCAAAAAACAACAAACAACTTGAGTGGATTTGGTTGTTAAGGCTTTGCCTTCAACTTGATTGGTTAGATCCTCTCTTGCAAGCACTAAATACCACATATTCCATATTCCTATAAGCATGGTTACAAGATCAATAACCCATCTATAATGTATAGACAAAGGATAAGTTGGTTGTAACCCATCTCGATGCTTGACCATAGAATACATTTGACACACATAACAAGTTTCAACAAAATGTGCTATGTCCCAATACATGTTTTGCCACCAATATTTTTCTTTGACTTTACTAAAGGTTCCCCATATGCCTCTATGGCTAGCCCACAGGCTTTCATGAAATTCCTTCATTACATGTTGTTGCAATCTTTTGTTACCTAAAACTCAGACAAGCACTCCTTTCTTCTTCTTTGTGTGCTTCCATAGATGTCCTTCTTTAAGAAAAAATCCATAAGCTTTCCTTTTTATATGTTTGAACTCCTCATCAGCCCAAGTCTCCTTCTTCTTCAATGTGCTCAAATATTGGCCAATCTTTAGCCAATCTTCTTCATAATCTTCTTCAAGGAAATGAACTAGAACTTGAGCATGCTGGCTTTTAGTTGACCATCCTGTTGTTTTCAACTTTGGACCAGTATATGCAGTAAAACTGAAAATGTATTTTCAGCAGCCATGGAATGAAATTCAGCAAGTATAGATTCTTCAGCTTCATCTTCTTCCATCAACTCTTCTTCATTGTCATATCTTGCACGTGATAGCATGTCAGCAACTAGATTTGCCATTCCTGTAATATGCTTTAATTCGGGGTTGATTGACTTAATATATGCAATCCATCTTAGCATAGCAATGTCGGGTGTAGAGCAGTTGGCAATCATGCCCAAGAGTGGAAGACAATTAGTTTCTACCACTACGGAAGCACCTATAAAGTATTCACGATCACAGTTTAAAGCTGTTACAACTCCCCACAATTCCCTTTTTACTTGCGCATATCTTCTTTGATGTTCATTGAGAACTTTTGCTCCCAAAAAATTTGCATACATGTTACCTTCAAGATCCTCTTGGCCAACAGCCCATCCTATCCCAATGGGACTTGTATCCACAGTAAGGATGATGGGTTGACCATTTGAATAGTCAGCCCTTTTGAGTGTGGGGGCTAAAATTAATAGCTTCTTTAATTTACACATAGTGAGAGTATGCTCTTTATTCCAAGAGAATCTTTGGCCTTTTCTTAATAATTGATAAATATTTTCGGCTACATGAGAAAAATGTGGTATCCATATGAGATAGAATACACATGCGGCAAGAAATCTTCTCACCTCTGAAACATTTGTGCATTTTTCTTGCATTCTGCTAATGGCATCTATCTTGATTGGAGAAGGTTTGTGTCCATAGGGGCCACATAGATGACCGACCACTAGGACTTCTTCTACTCCAAAAATCGACTTAGCTTCAGAAAGGGTAAGATGTACCTCTTCTACCCTTGTCAAAATCCTGTCACAATCTTGAATATGGTTAACTACAAATGTCCTGCAACCATCTTTGTCAAGCTCCTCATTCTTTTCATTGGCTTCACATCTCTTGATAGGTATATCATCAAGAAATGGAAGAGTAAGTTGTGGAATAAAGTCCATTAAGACTCTGTGCATGGCATTCATCATATGGGCTACGGAGTTTGTTGCACCTTGTGGTAGAGTGCACATGCGGACCAATCCAAGAGGTGTCTTCATTGTGGTAATGTCTCGGCTTTCTAATGAAAGCTGAAATTGATCATATCCTGAATATAGGTCTTCCATAGAATAAATTGCTCTACCTGCAAAAGCTTCACCAAACTCATCAACAATTGGACCCGAACCAACATTTCGGATTGTGACACGATTGACAGGCTGTAGATCTTGAATGAATCGTAAAGATCCATTTTTCTTAGGCATAGTAAACCATCGGTTTGAGTAAGGTGCTAAAGAAGGTTCTAAAATCTTCATTCTGATCTTCTCGTTTAGAAGTTCCAATAATTTGGGCAGATGCGCCCTTGGAACGGGAATGGGATTGAGGTTCCAAGGCACATGTGGGACCGTAAAAATGACCATAGGAACCACAATATTTGGATCCACACAGCCTATTTCACTTGGTTGAAAAGAAAAATCTTTTCCATGTTTCATTAACATTTGCATAAAAGAGTTTTTTTTAGGAAATGAAAGAATTTTCACCTATTTTGAGCTCTTTTATACTTTCAGATGTGAACTTGTGACCAATGTTGAAAGGATCACGAAGACTTGGCTGATTGGCTGCCCTCTCACAACGAGCCCTTCACTTTCAGGAGGCAGTGGGACAGGTTTGACTTTCTTATCCACTGTCTTGTATTTTGTCTCCATTTGTGCTTTAGCCTTGTTGAGTAAACAATTGTCTTCCTATTCAATAAATTCTTTAATTGTTTGATAAAAATCTAATGTACATACTTCTATGGACTAATTTTCAGCCTAATTTTCTACATGAGCAGCTGCATATATTTCAGCCAATGTGTCAGTAGTAATCACTCCAAAAAAAATGCCTAAAATATCTTATGGGACCTGAAATGGGCCGGCACTGGCTATGGCACTAGCCGCGGGCCTCATGCTCATGACACACAAACACCGTCATGGCCTCGCGGACTAGGAGCATCAATCTAATGCTGAAGGACAAACTACCCTAAAGCTTAATCTATGCATTTATAGTTTATAGTCCAATGTTTCCCTTTTTTATAAACTCCTCAAAGGGAGAACCCTTACACATTGGCAATTCCACGATCACACACATATGGAGGCAACCTCTTGGTAGAAACACCGCGGCCCCACTGCAGCTCTCCTACATAGGAGGGATTGGCCCTTTGATGCGCTGCTAAACATATAACACAAACGAACACAAACTTCTCTCTTTTATATTTCGCGTATTTCTAGGAGATATACCATGTGTCCTCACTTAACAGTCCCTTAGGAAACCGACCCTCTATCCTATGGCAAGGGATAACCTCACACTCTCAATCGTGGGTCAAATTCCTAAGAAAACAATTGCTATGCAGTCCATGAGATTTTTCTCATGCATAATCCATAATGTGAATGGTTTAGTGCACAAACAACAGAAAATCAGCATTGTGCATCGTGCGAAACCAATCTTTTCATGATTTACATGCTAACGTTTATATGTCGAAACGAGGAGAGACACCGAGCCTTACGCTCATGCTGTCTTTTTCTTTATTTTAAAACCACATCCTATAGGCATGATGCAAACATAAATCAGATTTAATATTATACTTTGATGCTCAAACTCCCCTCTCACCCTACCGTTTAATGTTTTGCATTCGTTGATAGGTGAAAGAGTCATTTTATGTGTATTTATTTATAGAGAAAGCGATAAACACGGACGAAACTATAGAAACGAGGGTAAACCGAGTCGTGCTCTGCCTTCATTATACATTGCACAAACACTTGTGTAATTTTCTAGAATTTTCCTTTTATCGTTTTCTAATTTTCTCCCATTTAAAACCCATTTTTCACTATTTTTGGTATTTTTTCTCTATTTTATTCAATAAAAAATGACTAGAAATTAATATTTATTGTGGGCTATGGCCCTTAGGTTTCTTGACAGCAAAATTTCAGGTTTTGTTGATATTATGTCTCATATCTCCCCTTTATTTTGCAAAAAACCCCCAATTTACCCCTTAAACGCGTGTTTTACGGGTTTTATACTACTAATTTCAGCCATATCACTTATGATTTTCTGATTTTCAAAGCATAAACTAATCAAACTCATAGCAAACAACATTATGATGCATAATCAGCCCATGGGAACAATATTTCATCAACCAAAAAGCATAAAAACTCATTTTTTCTTCATAAAAATTGAATTACCGCTTAGGCTTTGTGTCTCGGGATCTCAGTTTTGCTACGGGACTATGGGTCAGCCCTCATTCAATGTCCAGCACCTTCACAATCAGCAATCTTCATGTCTACATTGATCCGGAAGCAATCCGGTCTCATCTGGACAAGCTTTCCTTCACCATTCTTCATTTTCCTCTTGCACACAAGAACAGCCCCTTAGGGGAGAGAGAGGGAGGAGAGAGAAAGACTAGAATCAAAATTCTCCATCCAGGCCACCATTGGACGAGCGAAGGGCGGCGATATGATCAGCAAGGAGAGAGTAGGCAAGCCCCATTGTCAATTGAGTGGGTTGTTTGCAGGCTGATGATCACCCTCATCAACATGAAGCGCAAATTTCGCCAAGACGCGACTGCCATTTTTCACGCCATCTTCTCCTCTTCATCCCACTGAATTACCACTTAGGCTTTGTGTCTCGGGATCTCGATTTTGCTACGGGACTGCGGGTCAGCTCTCATTCAATGTCGAGCACCTTCACAATCAGCAATCTTCATGTCTACATTGATCCGGAAGCAATCCGGTCTCATCCGGACAAGCTTTCCTTCACCATTCTTCATTTTCCTCTTGCACACAAGAACAGCCCCTTAGGGGAGAGAGAGAGGGAGGAGAGAGAAAGATTAGAATTAGAATTCTCCATCCAGGACACCATTGGACAAGCAAAGGGTGGTGATATGATCAGCAAGGAGAGAGTAGGAAAGCCCCATTGTCAATTGACTGGGTTGTTTGCAGGCTGATGATCACCCTCATCAACATGAAGCGCAAATTTTACCAGGATGTTGCCGCCATTTTTCATGCCATCTTCTCCTCTTCATCCCACATTTTTCCCCAAAGTTTCATGTTACATCAAAAATTTGGGATCCCAAAGGCCACTAGCCACTTGGCCCAAATTTTGTCCACCTCTTCGCATCTTGACCGGTTTCTTGGCTATTTCCCCGTCCGGGCTCCAAATTGAGCTCTGAAAAATCCTGGGCGTCCGGCTTGACATCCCGCATCGGCTGACAACTCCTGATAACCCACACGGTAGTCTGAAAAATTATCAAAATTCAACAAGTGTCGCTCGGGCACCTTTTAAAAGTTGTATTTCACTTTGATGCTTAAAATCGTCCTAACTGGAGCCGCCGCCTTCGATATTGAATATTTTTCCCCTAAATTCCAAATTTTTTGGCAAATTTTAGGCACATCCCGAGCTCAAAACTCCCCTCTCATTGGCGACCGTGGGATAGGGTGACTCAGCCCGTCGAATCCCACAACAGATCTGCACAAAACAACCAAAGGAAGCATCAAGCTGATACAAAATAGATACATACCAAAACATAGCACAATGCTCACCCGACCCCTTGACAAAACCAAGGCATGACATCCACAAGGAGTAGGCCCAGCATAATCTAATAGAAGGTCCGAAGCTAGTCACTAGCCAACTGCTCCAACACGGCCAGACTAAAAAGAACTATCAAAGAGGTTGCCCTAAGTGGTGGTCTGAACTACCTACCTAACTAAGGACAGCACAACCAGGAGCTCCTACTAGGCGAGGACTCCTATAGCCTGATCAAGAAGTATTTTCTTTCAGCACATTTCTTCTTTTAGGGTTTTATTTTCCCCATACTCGGGTATGTAAAAAGGAGGGAGCTGAGCGTAGTGACCCAAGGAGAACAGGGCATCGGCCTCAAGTCCTGTCTCAATACCCAAGAACCTACCAAGCCCTCACAAGGCGACACTTAATCCTTTTCTGATGCTCACTTTTATTTTCGTTCCAACCTTCCTTACTTTCTTCTTTTCTAGTAAGAAGCCACTCCTAGGAAGACAAGGCATCGGCCTCAGGTCTGACTCGTCCCTAGGAACCTACCAGGCCTTCGCAAGGCGATGATCAACTGCTTATAAATTTTCCTTTCTTTTCTTTTCTATTTTTATAGGGGGTTAGAACCCCTTTTTACACACCTTTGTATATATTTATTTTCTTTGAGATATTCAGGGTTTCTTTTCCTTTGTCATCATTATATTTCTTCTGGCAGGCTTCCCTAATTGCCTCACAACTAATAAGAACTCCTAGAAGTGCTGCCTAGCAGGCTAGCAGAACAGGGTCACTAGAACTGCCTTCTAAAACAGGTTTTTTGATGCATGGCAATGTCTTTATAGGAGGCAACGACTACTCAAACCTCCCTCAGATATACCTAACCTAAACCCTTGGACTTCATGCCTTGGTTTCCAGTCCCCAACAAGAAAAGAAAATCCCCTACAAGTAGTCAGACACATAAAGCATAAAAACCAGGGTACTCGTAAAGGAGAGATATCACCTGGATAGGGCCACGAGAAGCTTCCGGGCAACAAAAGGCTCCTTCCAAGCTCTTCTTCCGAACCTATCTAGCACAAAACTAAAACAAGAAACCATTAATTGCACCTGCACTAAACAGACAACTGGCCCACTTGGCCTAATGAAATAAAGCACTTCACTACAAAATTGGATCGGCCCTCTTGGCCTAATGAAATAAAACATTCAAAACCTCGCAAAAAGGGCCCTCTTGGCCTAACGAGATCAAACAGAATAGCACCTACACATCCCTCCCCGAAAGAGTACAAATATACAATAATAGACTCCTTTCCAAGGAGGAAAAACCAGGGTTCCCAGTCCTAAAATAAATGCATAAGGTTATGAACCATCCCTCCTGCATATACAGCAAGAGGCGTATGCATAACATGTTGTCTAATCAACCTATGGGTCCAGGATAATAACGGTAGATTGGTCTCGGCTACTCTTGCATCACCCATATCAACCATCGTCTGCCATATATAGCATGCTTTGATAACATTCCCCACAAGCGATCAGGTCCTGTTTCATTGTTATCCACAATACCTTGCAATCTCAGTGGCTTACTCTTAATCTCATAATCGAACTCCTGCAAAGTGATTAACCACTTTGTCAAACGATCAGGCGGTTCAGCTTGTTCATAAGCAGTCTAAGCCCTTCCGCCTTCGTATAGAAAACTACCTTCTCATAGAGGATGTAGTGCCTGAATTTCTTAGTCCCAAAGACCATCACAAGACACAATTTTTCCATGTAGGTATAATTGATCTCTGAAATGCCCAATTTTCGACTAGCAAAAGCTATCGGATGATACCACTTGTCCTCCCAAATTTGGGCTAAACAGCAGCAGCAGCTGATACTATGCACGGTGGCTACTGAAAATATGTAAAATATATCGTCTCTTTTAGGTGCTTTTAAAACTGGTGATTTTACAAGCTCCTGCTTCACATCCTCAAAAGCTACCTTACAAGGATCCATTCAAATAGACAGCTAAAGGATAATAAGTTCGTTAATGGCAATGTCCTTTCTGCCAAGGCATTTATAAACCTCCGATAATACCCTATCGAGGACAGAAAGCTATGAACCTCTTTCGGAGTGCATGGTGGACTCATAGCAACTATGACCTTGATCTTTTCAGGGTCAGTTGCGATTCCTACTGAACTGACCACATGGCCTAGCAATAGCCCATAAGGCACTCCAAAAACACACTTCCATGGGTTAAGAGCGATACAAAATTGTCTGCAGTGCTCAAAGCACTTTCTCAAAATAATCAACATCCTTTCCCTTACAGTGGTTGCCCTTAGGTCATCGATAAATACTTTCAACTCATCGGGGGAGATGTCACCAAAGGTCTTGTCTGCTGTCCGTTGCCATGATCCAGGTGCATTGCACAAACCAAAGGCCATGACATGGTACGCAAAAGTACCAAATACAGTAATAAAAGTTGTTTTCAGCTTGTCCTCTTCTGCAATTGCCATCTGGTTGTATCCTGCAAAGCAATCCATAAATGAATATATTTCTCTACCCGCTAATTGATCCAAAATTTGGTCAATAAATGGCAACGAGTAGTAATCCTTAACCGTCTGCTTATTTAGCTCTCTAAAATCTACACATAGTCAGATCTTGTTGTTTTTCTTCTTCCTAACGACAAACTGGTGAACACCATTCTGTGTGTTGTACTTTCCATAACTTCTGTAACTCATCAAACAACCCTTCCCTCAATTCAAAAGGCATACGCCTTACCTTCTAACACACAGGATGACTGTCTTCTTTTACAAGAATAGTATGAACAGCCAGGCTGGGAGGAATGCCTCTCAACTCGTCATAACTCCAAGCAAAGATGTCATGGAATTCTTGAATCAAGGACACATAGTCCTCTCTTTCTGCTGAACTGAGCATGGAACCTAATTTAATTGGCTACGAATCATTCGGCGTGCCAAGGTCTAACTCAATCACATCCGCATCTCTTATCCTATCTTGCGGCTCTATCGGCTCATTTAGAGTTATCTAATAAATATCCTCTATAGTGGACCCCTCTTTAGATTCGTCACTGGATGATGTCTCACTACCAGATGGATCATCTGCTGTCTCTAATTCAGTAGAGGATAAAGGAGCTCTCTCACTTTGAGGAGAATTAGGGTAAGCATCGACTATCACTCGATTAGCACCTCTACCTAGGACCACTCGACCGGCGGGTATATTGACTCCATTGCCTTGTGGCAACTCTTCTATAGTGGTCTTTCCCCTTTGCAATATTTTTCTTGGTACATCATTTTGCTGCAGGTTATTTCCTTGCGCTCTGTGATTAACGGGACCTGGCTGTTTACTCCCTTGTTGGAGGGAACTAATCTTACTCCAACGGGTAGCAGCTAAGTGGCCTGACTTCCCACAAATATCACATTTAACATTTGGACAGTTTCTAGGGAAATGTTGTCCACCACACCACTTACAGCTGAATCTTGAGGGTCTACCCTCTTCAGGGCGTTGACTCCCTATCAGATTCTGCTGCTTCTTTAAGAAATTGACGTCAACAGCTATTTGCTGCCAAGGACATTAGATGCACTCGACTCGTAGCCTCGATCGTCTACCCGTCGTTCCATTGGCCTAACAATCTAATTTGGCATTGGTTGTTGACTCACAGAAACAACATCAAGGTTCGAAACTTGGCCTCCAACATTTGGTGGAGCCAACTGACTTGCCATAGGTATAGTCACACTGGGAGGAGCTGGCACCAAAGGTACATTCTAAACCATGCTTCCTCTCCCATTAGGGTTAGTCATAGGCATCCCTTGACTTCCATTTGTCAATGGTAGATTGCCTCCAGGTACTAAACCTGCATTAACATTCATTCGAGAGGAGTAGGCCGTTTGTAATCGCGCTTCTACTCCCTCTGCATGCGTAATAGTGGTGTCTATATCAGCCAAAGCCACACTGCTCAATTGTACTTGAATATTAAAATCCAATCCATGCAAGAAGTATTGCAATTGGGCAGTCGGCGGAATAGGAATGTAAGTTTGTAACTTACGAAATACTTCCTTAAGCTTCTTGGCATAGGCTTTCACATTCTCATGGGGGTCTTGGCACGTTACATTCAAGACACGCAAGCAATATTGGCCACCTCTTTCAGGGGGGGACTTTAGAGATGGTAGAGATAAGAGAAGGGTTGAAGGTTTCAAGCCAAGTTCTTAAAGATAAGAGATAGCAGGGTGTAGGTAGATTCAAGGAGAGGAGTAGACGAAAGAGAAGGGGTTCATAGAGATTGAAGATGTAGAAGAATACTCTCAAAAAGAATTAGAAAATATAGAAGAATACTAACAGAGATGAAGCATGTCAGTTTCTTTCAACATTATGAGAAAATATAACTCTAATAGATAAAAATGTGTACAAAATAATACCTTCCTCTATGCTGCTCAGATCGCCAATCTGATGCTTCCAATGGCTCTGATGCTTCCAATGGCTCCAAAAGGGGGGTTAAATACTGGGACACTTGACCAAAATCTTGCCAGATCACTCCTTCATCTCCCACTTTCAGAGTGTTGTTCACTACTTGAAAACAGTGATCGCGCGTTGCACGATTTTGCTAATCTCTTTTTTTACATAAAATCCTCTCAAATTGGCTAAAAGCTACATGCTTTCTTTTACATGTCCTCCTAATCTAGAAGTTATCTATAGTTTTATGGATTTTTACAAGATATAATATCTAGAATATCAAAAATTGACTAAAAACTTATCCAAAAAAATCTAATATTTTGAACCATGGACACTAATACTAATGTCTAAAGTGGCATCGGCTCTTTAAATATAAAAGGAAGCCACACTCTAGATTTTTTTTACATGGTGTGCGCGTAGTGGCACGACAGCGCACCATCACATAGCTATCAATCCCAGCACTGACGTCAAAAAAGAGGGGTGGTAGTCCCTCTTCCTCTGTATTAGATTTTTGTTTTAATAATACTTGCAGTAGGAAAATGTAACTATTATTGAGATATTGGCAATCACACCTAGCTTAGCCTCTTTATATGGAGTAGTGTGGACTCAGGATGATGCAGAATCCCATATGCACAGTGGAGGAAAGTGCAGCCTAGTCTATTCCTATAAAGCATTGTACTTACTCTCATTTTGAATGCAATGTCATAGTACTTCTATACTTCCAGTAAAGTGTCTCTATCATTTTCAACACACAAGATTGTGTTTATGAGTCCAAGCTTCCATCTTGGAACCTAATTCACTTGTGTAACATTTGGTCTTGATGTCTGTTACCTCATGAGCTCACTCTTCCTCTTTCAACCTCCATAGCCATGCTCTAGATTTGACATTTTTGCATGGTATCAGAGCCCAATTGGGCATGTCTCACCTCTACAAATCACTCCTTCAACTCCTCTCAATCTTTGATTAGCTCAGCTTGACATAAACCCTTCATCTTCCACCTCCATCTTCACTCTATCTCTCTTGGCTGCCATAGACAGCACCTATCTACCTCTGTTGAAGTAGCCATATCTCTTCAACCAAGCCATATATCTTCAATATTTCTTCTCAATAATTTTTTTTAGGTCAAAGTGCATCTTTCTAGTCCAAAATTTTCTACATTGTGCAACATACAATCCGTCATTGTTGAAAAACACTGAACTAGTGCAAATTTCACTACTGTTAATTGGACATGTTCTCTCTCCCTACTATGAGCATTATTCTACAAGTTATAATAAGGGATTTGTTGGTCATATAAGTGACTTACTAAAGCTAAGAGGGCTTGAGAAAATTCCATCTCAACAAAGAGATACCAAAAGATTACTCAGAGGTGGTACTGCAGGAAGCCATAGCCACAGTGCCTGTTGTTCAACTGATGGCGCCATCATCATGCCTCACAATGTCAAGGGATACCATAGGGCTTTTGAATTTTATCATATGGGCTACCTCTTGAAAAAATTTCAACTCAAATGGTCCATTGGATGAGCTGCTACAGCCAAAATATCATGTTATTGTCCTGAAATTGTAACTGGCAGCCATAGCCACTTACCTTCAAGCTCATTTTTTCCTTCATTTTCTCTCTCTTGCCACTTAAACCAAACCTCAACCACTCTAATCCACTAAGAATTAAAGTTTCCAATAATATTTTTATATCCAACAAGCAATCCTTGGGAAGTTTTTGAAGATTTGAAGCTTTCACCGAAGTACAAGCATCAAGGATAGTGAATTTTATGCTACCATTGCTTGCGTTTTTCAACATACTGTAGGTCAACTTTGTTAACTAATCAACCTCCATCAAGTGAAGCCATTTTGAAATTGTTTCCAACAAGCATTTCCCATCAAATCAACAAGGAGGGGAGAAATATAAGCATCAAAGCATCAAACTCAAGTACTTGAAAGCATAGTATCTATTGATACTTATCAAGTGATATTTGACACTATATTCCTTGTATCTCTTGACATAATTAAATATTTTGCTATCAATCTAATATTTCCTAGTGCTTATTTTCTACTCCAGCATGGTCAAAGACTCTCCAAATTTTCTGTTCAAAGGAGTTGGGTTTCAAACTTGTAAAACCCGCATCAAGCTCATCCTAATGAAGAAGGGTCTTTGGGCCATTACCAATGGCAAAGAGAAGAAGCCTTGGGATGTGGACCTTACAGTTACTTGGCAAAATAATGATGAAAAAGCACATGCCATCATTAAGTTGGAATTGGATGAGAGCTACATACACCATGTGGATACATATGAAACCTCTAATGATACATGGAAGAGATTAGATACTTTGTTTGGTGCACATCAAAGTCATCTAAGTATGGATTACTGATTAAAATTTTCAGGCCAGATATAAAATCAAACACATCTCTTGCAACTCACTTAAACTACATGGAAAGTCTCTTAACTCAACTTGCAAGAATTGATCTCAAGATGGATGAAGATATTTGTATTGGTGTGTTTTTAAAAATCCTGCCTCTTGACTATAATAATGTGTCAACTACATTGATCAACATGCCTAATCCTAAATTGGTTGACATTAAGGTCTCCCTACTGGAAGAAGAAAAGAAGGTAAAATTCAAAGAAGAACAAGATGAACAAATGTTATATGTCAGTACTAGGTACAAGGGCAAGAAAGATCAATTGGTATGTGACTTCTACAAAAGGATCGGGCACACAGAGAAATTTTGTCATGCCAGGAAGAGGTCCCAAAAGGCCTATCTAGTTGTTGTTAAAGAATAAGAAGACCACTAGGAGAAGGACAAGCCTCATTAGCCCTATTCTAATAGAATTTTTTAGCCTTGTATTGCCTAGCCCTAATGCTTCTAACATAAGCTTGTAAACTTCTTGTGTAACCTTGTACTAGAGCCTCCATGCACTTTGTGAGACCCCTATTACAGCCTCTGGATGTCCAACACGTCTACCAACACTTAGCCTTTTCTGCAACAGCCTCTGGTGTTTACCATGTTTCTGGTGTACCCACACTTTACACGTGGTTGCTCACTAAAGTCTCTACATATTTTGTACTTCTATGGTTGTGATTGAGGAAGGGTGTTGAGATATTGGAAATCACACCTAACTTAGCCTCTTTGTATGGAGTAGTGTGGGCTCAAGATGCATTCAAGAGGGTTGCTCCATTGATCTCCGTATGGCAAGGGAAATCTCCAGTTCTTGTCTTCTCAGCCTTTCTTCCTCCTCTTCTTGCCTCTTTCTGTGCTCTTCTTCCAACCTCTTTGATTCCTCCTTCACCCTTTGCAAATCTTTGTTTTCCTCAATAGCGAAGCGGGTCTTCCAAATGGGGATTTTGAGAGTAATCTTCCTTGCTCCCCTTGGCTCGAGAGTTTTGAGCCTTTCTTCTCACGAATTATTCTCTCACTCAAGGATTTGTGTAGCTGAGGTGATTAGTCATTCTTCTTTTCGTTAGTGATTTCTATAGTGTTATCTTGCTGCTCTTTATGGGTTCCTTCTCCTCCTATTCTCTTCCTGAGATCAAGATGGTCATTCTTGCTTGGGTGGGAGAACGACGCTCCTCATGGATTGGCCAAGTGAATTGGCCATGTCCCTAGGCTTTCCTCTACCACTTCTCTCTCCTCCTCCTCTGGAGCCTCCTAGAATATTGGCTATCAATACTCCCCCAAAACCTATGGTCGAGGCCTTAGAGGTAGGTTTTGTCAAGAATCGCTTGGTGGGGGGACTTGCTTGAGCTTCTGTGCGAAACACATACTGTATACACAAGAGGAATCTCACTCAAGAACATAAGAAGAGAGATCGAGGCCAAAATGTTTTCTTGCTGGTTTCTTCTTCTTCTTCCACACACTATACAATATACACAAAGTGTAGACAAGACACAACATAAAGGAAAGTGGCCTACTAAGTCAAACAGTGCATAACTGGCTACACTAATCAACTGGCGCTATATCTTTGCCAGTTTTAGGCAGGTGTAACAAACTAAATAAAATAGGTGATAAGTCAATGGCCATGTGAGTATCATAATGACCACCAACGTGCTAAGTATAGATGTGCGTACCCATCTAGCCAGGTGGTCCATCATCAATGTCTGCACATGTTGAGCTTGCCATCTCAACACTCCCCCTCAAGCTCAACTCTATCTCTACAACTCCAAGTAAGCTTCGGAACTTTCGAAGCTTCTCTGCACCCAATGCCTTTGTGAAAATGTCAGCTATCTGATCTTGTGTGCTAACATATACCAAGTCAATCTCTCTTGCAAGTACCTTCTCTCTCACAAAGTGGTAGTGCACCTCAATGTGTTTTGTCCTAGCATGGAACATTGGATTCCTAGCTAGTTGTATGCTGCTCAAGTTGTCACAATGAATGACAACTGGACCATCTCCTTGCATGTCCAAATCACCTAATAACTTTTGCAGCCATACCACCTTACATGCTGCCATAGCAGCACCTCTATACTCAGCCTCTGTACTCGATAAAGCAACTGTAGGTTGCTTTTTGCCACTCCATGTAACTGTTGCACTACCAAGTGAAAACATGAATCCACTTGTAGATCTTCTGTCAAACATACTACCAGCCCAATTTGCATCTGTGTATCCAAAGACATGTACGTCCTTACTTGCCTCATAAAAAAGTCCATAATGTAAAGTGGACTTCACATGCCTCAATATATGTCTAACTGCACCCAAATGAGGCTTTCTAAGCATCTACATAAACTGACTGACAAGGCCAACAGCATAGCTCAAGTATGGCCTTGTGATAGTCATGCAAATCAAACTCCCTACTATCCTCCTGAACATAGTAGGGTCTTCTATCTCATCTCCAACATCAGCACTCAGCTTCACATTTTGCTCCAATGGTACTGAAAGAGGCTTACATGCTGTCATACCATACTTGGATAACATATCCAAGCCATATTGCCTTTGGGATAGCCATATACCATCATCACATCTGATCACCTCAATACCAAGAAAGTATCTCAGCTCACCCAAATCTTTCATCTCAAACTTCTTCTTCAAGAAGTCCTTAACTTCAGCAATCCCATTGTCACTGTCACCTGTAATAATCAAGTCATCCACCAACCCTGCATCTCCCTTTCTCACATAAAGTGAGTGATTAGCATCAGAAATACAAAATCCAACATTGACAAGATACTCTCCAATCTTGCCAGACCATGCTCTAGGTGCTTGCTGCAGCCCATAGAGTGCCTTCTTTCACCTGCACACATATGTGAGATGCTCTAAATCCTCATAACCTACTGGCTGCTCCTTATACACTTCTTCTTGAAATTCACCATGCAAGAAGGCATTCTTAACATCCATTTACTGCAAACTCCAACCTTTGGCTGCTACCAAGGCAATCATACACCTAACAGTTGCCATCCTAGCAACTGGACTGAACCATCTGCATTATGCTTGACTTTGTAAACCCACTTACAGCCAATAACTTTCTTACCCTTAGGTAAGGGTACCAAATCCCAAGTCATATTGGCTTCTAATGCAGCCATCTCCTCATCCATTGCTGCATCCCAATGAGCATGACCAACAGCATCCTCAAAAAAAGTGGGCTCAACATCCTCAAGTAGTTTCACCATATAAGCATAATGGTGAGCTGCATAACCTTCAAAACCAAATCTTTTAATAGGGTATTTGACCTTGCTAGATCTGCGTACCACTGGATCACTCAATGGAGCCTTTACATTACTATGAGCTCTCTGTACACCTTGTGTCCTGAGTGACTAAAGGAATACCAAGCTCATCATCCAAACTCTCTGAACCACTGGAATCTCCATCAAATCCAAAATGACTGGTAGATGCATCATTACCATCCAGCACTTTCATCTTTCCTTTGTCCTTCCCTACAGCACTTATAGATCGACCTGAAGATGTGGGGCTACTCCTTAGTCTCCCAGACCAAGGGCTCACTGTAAATATAGTACTAGATGATGTTTCTGGTCTACTAAGACTCTGTGATTCTTGTTTATCTTTCTGCACATAGCTTTCCTGATCATTATCATCATCCAAAACATCACCAACAAGTGTATACCAACTTCCCATCTCATCAAAGATAGCATCCCTGCTCACTCTGAACTCACCTGTGAGACAGGGTTATAACAGCGATACCCTTTCTGCTCTAAAGAGTATCCAATAAAAATATGTTTTTATGCCTTTAGATCAAGCTTCTTCCGTAGCTCATCTTGCACATGAACATATGCAACACAGCCAAATACCTTCAAGTGTGGTACATCAGGCTTCTTGCCAATAAAGCATTCTTCAGGAGTCATCCCATGAACTGCAGCTATGGGAGTTATGTTCATAATGTAAACAGCAGTATGGATAGCCTCAGACCAAAAATGTTTGGGCATATTCTTTTCAACTATTAATGCCCATGCAACTTCTACAATATGCCTATTTTTTCTTTCTGCAACACTATCTTGCTGTGGGGTATACCTGCATAAATTGCCTCTTTATCCCATGAGTCCTCAAGAAGCCACTGAACTCATTAGAGAGGTACTCTCCCCCTCCATCTGATCTCAAGCACTTTACTTTTAAGCCTGTTTCTGTTTGAACAGCTGTCTTAAAAGATTTGAAGTGCTCAAACACATCACTTTTTTCCTTCATAAAGTATACCCATAACTTCCTTGAACAGTCATCAATAAATGTGACAAAGTATTTGATGCCACCAAGAGATACATTCTGTGTAGGCCCCCAAACATCAGTATGCACTACATCAAGTATTTTTCTACTCGCTTCTCTGTCATGTGAGAAGGGTTGTCTTGCATGCTTACCAAACGAGCATGCTTCATAGACTTTATGCAATTCTGCAACTATAAAAGAAGGCAACCCTGTAACCAATCCTCTGGATTGCATTAATTTCAGCCTTTGCACATTTGCATGTCCAATACATTTGTGGGAGATTTTGCTCAACTACCAAGACCCACTGACCGCTTATTGCTTCAAGCATTCCAAGCCAAGCACTAATGGCTACCTCTCACATAGCCGACGTGCCATCTATATCTACGGGTGTACTGAGCTTACCTCCATGCCGTTCGAGATACCTCCTATCCCGCGCACTCTGGTAGCTCCATGATCCAAGTGCAAGCTTCAAGCAAGCTCCATCCTCAAGCTCCACGCTCCAAGCTCCATCACGACGAGCAAGAGAAGAGAAGAGAAGAGAAGAGAAGAAGAGAGGAGAAGATGGAGAGCTTCTCCACCCCACGGTCCCTCACCCTCGTAAACTCACTCCCTCACACTCTCACACTCCCTCTCTCAAGCACAAGCTCAAGCAAACAAGAACAAGAAGAGAGGAGAGCTACTTTTGGCCACACATAAGAATGAGCTTCTCATTCACTTTTCAACTTTATATACAAAACCCTAAATCCCTTTTTGGGCGGTCATCCCCTTTTCTCTTTTTTACATGGCTGGCCGTAGCCTAGGCCCTTTTTCCCATCGTCCTTCTATCTTCCTAGCTTTCTTTCCACCGCCCATCTACATTTACAATTTGCACGAGTGAGAGCCCAGTGCTCCTTGAATTAAACCGCGGTACGTTTGCACTCTTTTACACAAGTTTTGTCTTGCGCTTTTCCTGGTGCGCCTTTTCCTTCCATTTCTCTCGCCTTGGCCTTTGTCTTTGTCTTTGTCTTTTATTTTGGCTTTCTGGCTTTTCCACTGCCTGGCACTCTTTTACAAGATTTCAGGGTGCGCCTTTGTATTTTAAAATTCACATTTCTCCTTTTGCAGCTGCCTTGGACTTTTAAGGTTGCCCTTGCGCTTTTGACCTTTTCTCCTCTTCTTTCTTCAGTCGAGCTACCTCTTTTCCACCTTTTCCCTGCATCTTTTTTATTTCCTTTTGCTTTCTTTGTGATGTTTATGTAATATTTCAATATCTGCAACTACTCCTTTTCCTTTAGCATACATAGCAGCATCCATTGCAGGAATTCCACCATCTAAGGTGAACATTCGCCAACTCTACTTCCTTTTGCGACCAATCTATACTTATCATTAGAGTCTTCTACGAAAAAACCTTTTGCATTGAATCAAACCTGCAATCCTTGCTCTACCATTTGGCCAACAAATACTAGATTCTTTGTAATTGATGGCACATGTAATACATCTGTCAGACTCTTTATCTGGCCATCATACAAGGACAAGGGAACATTTCCAATGTGTGAAATTGGGTGGAATGAATCATCACTCGTCTGCACATAACCTGGGTTTTGTAAGTCCTATATCTCTCCAAACCATTCAACATGACTGATCATATGATTAGATGCGCCTGAATTGATATAACGTACATCATTATGTGTCCCCTTTCTTGTAACTGCATTTATCATATGCTGCTTAACAAACAGACGCTCATTTTTGTCTTCATTCTGTCTTGAAGACGATGCATAGTTTCCTTGCTGTAATTTACCACTATGAATATCATCCTTCTTTGCATAGCAATGGGCTGCAGTATGGCCTGTTTTGCCACAATAATAGCAAACAATAGTAGAATTTCCAGAGCCTCTATTTTGCCATCCACCTCTTCCTCTAGATCTCCCCTTGCCTCTAAAGTTTCCTCTGCCTCCAGAAACCTGCATTTCACCAAACTGTTGATTGAACCTATTTTGCTAGTTATCGCCACTACATCCCGTACCATGGCCTCTCGAAGAGAATCTACCACGTCCTCTTCCTGAACTTGAGTAAAATTCTTGAACATGTTCACCACTTTTTTCAGATGAGTCACCCTGCATATTGATCTGTTGTAATCATGAGAGAGATCAACTCATCAAAATCGGGAAATAGCTTCCATACATATATTGAAGTAACAAATGATTTCCATGCCTTCTTATTGTTAAGGCCACTCAGAATGGATGAAACCAAATCATCATCATCCGGCATTGCATCAATCACTACTAAAGCATCTACAATACTCCTCACCTTCAACACATACTCATTGGCAGACATTTTCCCTTTCTTCAAGGCATTCAACTCTTGCTTGAGTTGAATCTTTCGTGCCTTTGTATTTACTGAAAACATGCTCTCAAAAATTTTCCAAGCTGCATGTGAAGTTTCTGCATTCCTGATATGTCCCAACATAGTATTATCAATGATTGCAGATAGCCAGTACATCACCTTTTTGTCTTTCGCATTCCACTCTTTCCATGCTTTTAACTCATCTGCAGTCGGAGGGATACCCAGCTTTGGTTCCTTTTCTTCACCTGAAACAAATTCATAAAGGCTCTTTCCAATGAGAAAGTTCGTCACACGAAACTTCCATGAAGGTTAGTTGTTCTTGTCGAGCTTCTGAATAATGGGATTTCCACTGTTCTTTGCCATTATCACAAACAAGGATACGACACAACAAGCTAGTCTTCTACAATCTTTCACAACACATGCACAGCACTACACTAAGCAGCCTTTTTCACTGATTGCCCAATAGTACATGTAATTTGCAATATGTTTGCAGATAAACCTTATGGTTTCTTCCTGCAAACACCTCAAAAATTACATATTCAAAATCTGTAACCTGTGCACCCACTTTTGATCAAAACAGCCGAAATGAAACTGTTGTCCACAACCTTGCGGCTCTAAAACGGGGCTTGAAATGGCCTCAGACGCCCAAAATAACTGTGGAATATCTTGCAAAATATACAGTGATCTGCTTGCACACCAAATCTCACAGCAATTTGAGATTTTTGCTCAACCCTGCTTCTGGTGCCTCCACAGGCACTATCCAAGCGAGAGAATTTAAGTATAGGAGAGCTTTTTACCTGTTGCTTGCTTGCTCGAACCTTGCTTCTTCTCCTTCACTTCAGCCTTCAAAATCAGCCTCTCTCACTGGCAGGGCTCTGATACCATGTCAAGAATCGCGTGGTGGGGGGACTTGCTTGAGCTACTGTGCCAAACACACACTGTATACACAAGAGAAAGCTCACTCAAGAACACAAGAAGAGAGATAGAGGCCAAAACGTTTTCTTAATGGTTTCATCTTCTTCTTCTACACACTATACAATGTACACAAAGTATAAATAAGATACAACATAAAGGAAAGTGGCCTACTAAGTCAAACAATGCATAACCGACTACACCAATCGACTGGCGCTATGTCTTTGCCAGCTGTAGGTAGGTGTAACAAACTAAATATAATAAGTGATAAGTTAGTGGTCATGTGAGTATCATAATGACCACCAACGTGCTAAGTGTAGACGTGCAGACCCATCTAGCCAGGTGGTCCATCATCAATGTCCGCACATGTTGAGCTTGCCATCTCAACAGGTTTTTTCCTTTTGGACTCTGTAGTGGTAGTCAAGGACTCTCCTCTTGCCACTCTTGGTGCTATGGCTAGTATATTTTCCAAAGCCTGTATTTTTTTTTAGACTTAGGCATTCCAATTCACTACCTCATCCAAGGTATATAAGGCTTTCTAGAAAGGGTACATTGATTCTACTCATAAGAGCATTGTAGCTGCGGCTTGAAAATAGTGTATGGATCATTTTAGCCTTCAACCGAATGGTGGGATCTAGAATATCAGCTAGGTTGATTCCATCATTGTTGTAGACTTTTCTTTTGTTTATCCCTAGCATTACATACACATCCCTCTTGGGTCTCCTTTTCGACTTCCTACTAGCCCCAATGCCTTCTCTACAATTTTTGGATTAAGGGAAACTACCACACTTCTTCTAGAGGTCTCGCGCCTTGCCTGACAGTTATTGTTCAAATGCTCCTTTGGACATCAAAGGTCCTCAGGAATTTGGTGCATTTACTATGGTCGATGCCTTGTCCCACATTTTTGAGATGTTTGCTATAGGCTCGTTAAGTAGACCTAGGTCCAAACATTTTTGAGATGTTTGCTATAGGCTCGTTAAGTAGACCTAGGTCCAAACATTCATAACTTTTAGCAACACTATGAAAGTTTAATCTAGCCACCATCGAATGCATGTGGCCAAAACGTCCCTTGTGGCCATGGCCATATTGGATGCCACTTCAAGAGTGGATCATCATGGTGGCAATGACTTAAGGTGTTCTATGGCTTGGATTTGGTTGAGCAGGATAAGTTGACTCTCGAGGCACTTCCACTAGAAGATTCTCAGTGGGTGTGAATAGCTCAAATTGTGAGGTTTGCAACTCAATTGATCCGCAGGTGTCAAGGTTCCTAGTGGTTATCTTAGGGCCTTTAGGTAGGGGGCCTTGTTTGGTTGCTCATGGACTCTTGGTTGAGCTTTGGGTCAATAGACCATTTGAGCACTCATGGATTGAGCACCCTGCATTTTAATTATGATTTTCCCTTGTTCCAACTGATGTTGTGGAATCTTGGTTTGGGCAACCACTGTGAGATGTTACCCTCATAGTATCCTTGTGCTCATATCAGGGCTTTTGAAGCCTAGCACTACTCAGTCACATGTGCACTATGGGAGTTCTAACTCCATCGTTTAGGTCTAGAGCATGAGGCATGGAAACTACACATTTCCAATGTTTGACATTTGTGAGATTATGGTTTATGCTTAGGAACCCACTTGAGTGTTTGGACCTTGGTTTCTTTATGAGACTAGGTAGATACCATGGAAGCATGTCAGAATGTATCATTCCCCTCCTTAGGGTGGACACTAGGTTTAGCTACTGGTAGCACTATAGGTTTTGGGACAACTATGGTGCTCTTGCTGAAAGTCATTACAATTCTAACATGACTGATCGCAAGGTGGATGTGCTATGCAAGTCATAGTCTACATTGCAATGAACTTGTTTTTTGAACACTCATCCCAATAGGGTTTCCTTGCCAACACGTTTCTTGTTGGGTAGCATGTAGAAAATGAGGGACAGACTCTTAGTCTCGAATAAAAACCATCAATTTTCATTCTCCTAAGAGTGGGTAGGATTGCCTCCCAAATGGGCTGAATTTCATGTTAATTGGTTGCAATTGACGTTGACCCCATGCGGTCCAATTTTCATGCATTAAGATATTGGTATCGGCTCTCTCGTCAAGCAGCACATCAAGGGTGCATATCGTTTGGGAGGTCTCGGTGATCGGTAGAGGTAGGCTAGTGTTACTGCTTCCTTATCTACATCCTCATGCTCTATGATGTTCACAACCCTCACATCTGATGGTGGGTCCATTATCACAGGTTCATGAAGTGGATGTGATGGGGGGTAATACTTTTTTATGCAACTTCCATTGAAGAAACCTATACCCTTTCCCTCTAGGGTTTCTAGTTCCACATTCCCTGTTCTACTAACAATATAGACCTTGAAGGGTCCCAATCCCCTAAAATTCATTTTTTTCGTATGTCCTTTGATAGAGTATAGTAAGACTAAATCTCCTTGCCCAAAGTCTTGTTGCTTAACATATTTGTAAAACCAACTCGCGTGGCATGCTTTTTCACAAATTAGAGTGTGGGTTGCAATGAGACTAGTTTCAAAGAGGCATTCTAGTTCCACTAGGCAATTTTTCCATGCTTCTTAGCCCTCCCATCATTCTTGGGTTGTTATTATCAAGCTAGGAACAAATAATTCCACTAGCACAATAGCTTCAGTTTCGTAGGTTTGACTATGTGGTTATTTTTTATGTTGTTCGGTATGCCCATAAAGTTGCCATAAGTTTATTGTCCCAATCACTGCGTGAATACCCACCAAGATCTTATTTGTAGATTTGGCTTGACCATTGGCTTGCAAATGGTATGGAGAGGACTTCCTATGGATTGTTAGGAAGGTGGATAACAAGTGACCGATCACTTCATTGATAAAGTGTGTGTCTTGGTCACTAACCAATTCTATGGGGTATCCAAACCACGAGATTACTTGCTCCCAAAGAAATTTGGATGTGGTCCTTGAATCATTTTTGCGAGTTGCTTGAGCTTCTACCCACTTGGTAAGATAGTCCATGTGGCAACCACAATATATTTGGCTTGAGAGTATTGAGCTGCAAGGTTGACTGGGCCAATGAAATTGATGTTCCATTTCTCAAATGGCTAGTGCACAATCACTAGAGTCAACTCCATTTTATCCTTAGTAGGGACTTCAATTTGTTGTCACTCATCAGCAATGCTTTACAAACTTAGCTACATCATGAAATAACGTTGGCCACCATGATTGGGACTGGAGCACCTTGCATGTGATAGTGTCCCTATAGAAGTGTCCTCCAACTATTCTGCCATGTGCTTCCTGAGTACATCATACATTTTGTGCTCGCAAACACATCTCCTTAACAGTCTATCATGTCCCACCTGATATAGTTGGCCTACAATTAACTAATCCGATTGGATCTTCAAGATGAGTCTTTTTAATCAAGCTTTCTCTATTGGTCATTCTAATAGCCCATTCTCGAGTATGTGGACTATGTCAACAATATCATTCACCAAACATTTTAAAAATGTGTGCATCTGATAGGTTGTCACATTGATTCTTTGTCTAGTGACCTCTCCTATGGGTATGCGGGGCATATGATCTGCCATATAATGTTGTTTTCGCTTACATAGGATGATAGAGAAGTCAAATTCCAAGAGTAGAAGTAACCATTGAGCAATGCTTCCCATTTTGTAAGGTTTATTCACAAGATAAAGAAATGCATGATGGTCCATAAAGAAGACCTAACCAAAATATCCTAAATATCCTAACCCCTGCTCCTGTGTCTACTATCCCCTTTCATGTAGTGTCTCCCAAGGCAATGACAAGTAAGACTATATGAATTTCAGTGCCCTCCCAAAAGGCATTTATTTGTGGGGACTCAGACATAGGATTCAGTGTTAGGCTGGGTATGTGTACCATGGCCTCATGGTTTAACACCATATTGGGGAATATGGGAATTTCCCATAAGTTTGGGACACATGGTCAAATATTTGGATTTGTCATAACTTGAACAATATAACTCCAAATCCAATGCTCTATAGCTCAATAGATTTCATTTTTCAAGTACTTTCCAATGATAGGTCACATCATATGGTTTTGGGAAACTTATGGACATGTTATCCGTGTGCCACCTTTTTAGTATTCAAAAAATGGAAATTGGGAGATTCCCAAACTCACTAATATTGTGTTGTTTGGAAAGTCTTGTGACTTATGGTCATTATTGTGTTCAACCCATCGCTTCAATTCTTTCCAAAGTGGAGGATTTGTCTAAGCAGTTCTCCCAATGACAGTGTCATAGGAGCTGTTATGAGTGTTCTTAGCAAGCCGCCATTCCTCTTTCCCTCCTTAGCTTCATGGGTTTCTTACCAATGTTCTTGAACTGTTTGTGTATTCTTAGTCATCTCGCTTTGCCCAAGCAGTCACTCACGTACTAGGGTTGTCTCTCTCCTACCTTTAAAAATGTAGGTGAGACCAGTGGACTCATGGTTGAGAGTTCCTCAATCTCTTCCTCAACTATAGGTTTGACATCTTTGAGGTGAGCTTGTAGTTCTTTTATCCACTCCTTGACCTTATCTACAACCTTGAGCCTGTTGGTTTGGATCAGGGTACTCTCCAACCTTAGCACTTTCCTTCTCTCTCATCTTAGGAAGCAGATGTTTTTTCTTTGGCTTCCGTAACTTGATTAGCTTTGGTTATTGTGGTCTCACTCTTGGCTTTTAGCATTATTTTTTTCTCGGTTCTCTTTTTCTCTCATTGATTCTTCTTCCTCATGGAGGATGCATCCAAGTTGCTAAGCTCGGGTAGTGAGATACCGAACTGCTTTGTTTGAGCTTGTGTCATGACTTTTAAGGATCAATGTCATGTGACTCGACACAAAAGAGCTTGAGCAACACAGATGGTAGTGAGATACCGGGCTGCTTTGTTTGAGCTTGTGTCATGACTTTTAAGGATCAATGTCATGTGACTCGACACAAAAGAGCTTGAGCAATACAGATGGTACAATTGCTAAGCTAGTGGAGTGATTTTTCCTAGGGCAATCACCGAATAGATATGTGACTTCACATTCGTCAAGGCACCTCAAATTAGCCTTCTCTCTATTTGCTTGCTCCTTTTCAGGGCAGCAAGACAAGATATGCCCTGGATGACCACATTTCCAACATGCTATGGGTCCCTGGTTCTTATTTTCTCCTAGGCCTCTACCTCTTCCTCTGTATGAGGCCATATCAAGCATAGGTCTATAGTCCATCAATATTGGATTGCCTTCTTTGTCGTAATAAACATAAGGATTCAAATAAGAATCTTCATCTAGGGGTCCCTCTACAAAGATTCTACCTCTAAGCCATTTGCTCTTGACTATAATTTTCCATGTGTTACAATGCCATCCTTACCAGTCTTCTCTCTTCCTCAAGGTCAACTACAACACTAACATTGATCTACCATGGTGCGCTATCCTTGTTTGCTAGTTGTATTGTGTGACAAGTCATCGAATGTCATCAAGGTGCTCAACCATGCTAAGGTTAAGCTCAAGGTCTAGGATATTCTCATTTGAGCTGGTGCCTACCATAGTAGTTGCCTCTTGACCCACTAGTGTGTCTATGAGGCCAACTAAGTCAGCTAGAGACATATCCCTAATCTTGGCAAGCCTTTTTGGCAATGTGAGGGTTCGATCCCTCTATGTCTTTATCCTTGGTTTTCTAGTTTTCTTCTAATTCCTAGGGTTGTACTCCTATTGATGGGTTTGTTCTTAGGTTAATTTCCCTTAGTATGTTCCTTATTCATCCACCCATTTATAATTGTGCAACACTTTACTCTAGCAATGCATTGTGATGTGCGATGTGCAAAACCAGGCTTTCCAATTTCTATACATGCTTACGTGCCTACACTATCAAGTGTGACCTTTAATGGAGTCAAGTGCTTCAATTTGTTTCCTGCTCTTTTGACCGTCCAGACTAAGCTCTCTACAGGTCACTATATAGGTGCTCTGTTAGGTGTCTAGCCCTATGAGGCAACTTGGGTCTCTAATCAATTAGCAATAATGGCCAAAGGTTGAGTCTTTTGGTTCCCCACAAATTGCTAGGTTGAGGTTCATTCTTTTTTTATGTGCAAACTCTTCTATGGGTTTATTCATGGGTTGAGACTCTAGCCGCAGGTCACTAGTCAATTGGAGCAGGTTCTAGCTACCCTAGCTAGCCCGTAGAAGGTTGAAAAACTCAGTCAAATATGGTTTTGGTTATCTGGTTTGAGTACCAAACTTGGACGTCTGAGTGGTCTGCTGCCTTAGACTCAGACAAGGTGCACCCATCCGAGTATCTGAGGGTGGCCTCCGAGGTCAAATATTAGTGGTCGATCGTGTGAGGCCCACACGTGTAGGCCATCTAAGACTAAGTTGTTCTTGTTCAAGTGTGGCTGTCCGAGACTGAGTTGTCTGAGTGGACACTTAAGTGGTTGAAACATTCGAGCCCAATCATGACTTAACCGTCGACCGGCACGTGAAACCTATCAAATGGCACAAACATGCTTTCATTCTACCTAATGCATGCTAATCAATACTACCATGATTCTAGAACAGCACAACAGATAGCAATAGGGATCTTGAACATACCTAGTAGGGCTGAATGCCTCAAACCAAGTATCATAGGCAATGCACTCTGCAGACTTGTACTCTCTGCTTCTCTCTCACAAGCTCTCTCTCTCTCAATCTCCCTAAATGCAAATGAGCTCTCTCTCCCCCTTGCTCCCCTTTTGTGTTCTCTCTTTCTCCCCTTACCTTTGTTTTTTATATTCCTGGATATGTAGAATCTGATTCCTTTCTTCCCCTATTTCCATGTTTCCTAATTATCCAAAGAGTTAACTTTCCTTATTTGTCCTTATCTTTCAAACCTTAGTGTCTCAAATCGAATATAAAACACATAACTCTTATTCAAGCCAATGTATAGAAAGCTTCCTACACCTAAACTAATCCGCAAAAGAGATCAAACAATCTCCAACTTCCTTGCTTCCTAGCTAAAACCAAGTATCGTTTTGGAGTTGAACTCCTACTTCATCGCTCGATTCAAAACACATAACCATTCAAGCTTGAATACATTTGTCCTGGCAGCAGAACCAAAATGTGTGAGCTTTCACTCAACTGCTAAGAGCCACGGACCACTTATTGCTTCAAGCATTTCAAGCCAAGTGCTATGGCTACCTCTCACATAGCCATATGTTCTCTCACACCTATGACTATAGTGAGCTTACCTCCATGCCCGATCGAGTTACCTCTTCCTTTAGCACTGTGGCTCCACTCCGGTAGCTCCACAATCTAAGTATAAGCTTCAAGTGAGCTTGATCCTCAAGTTCCAAGCTCCATGCTCTATTTCTACATGTGTGAGACAAGAGAAGAGAAGAGAAGAGAAGAAGAGAGGAGAAGATTGAGAGCTTCTCCACCATGGTCCCTCACCCTCACACACTCACTCTCTCACAGTCCCTCTCTCAACCATAAGCACCACAAGCAAGAGCAAAAAGAAGAAAAAGAAGAAGAAGAAAGCTGCTTTTGGCCACACACAATAATAATCTTCTCCATTCTCTTTTTGCCTTTTTATACATGCCCTTACAATGCGCCCAACACTTTCTTTGCTAGAATATTCGGTGCACTCATTATTGTGCACTTCCTTTTGTATTAAGACTTTTCTTACTTTTTTTTGAGCTTGTCTTTCTTTTTCACTTTTCTTACCTTGGCTTGTCTTCCATTTCTGACTTTTTTGATCTATTCTGTATTGGGCTTCCTTGGACCTCCATTTGGGCTATAACAGCAAGATGTTTCAAGCTAAGACACCACAAGTTCCACAAGTGGCCATCCCTCAAAGTGAAGAGTGCAATCTTGTCAACTGGGGCCAAGAACTTGTGGTGTGGGAGCAATCGGAGAACCGCACCCACTTCAAGTTCTCCTTCACTTTTCCTTGCTCATTGGATAGAGTGCTATCTCCTAGGGTGGTGGAGGATGTCATCAACCTTTCAACAAGGCTAGGAAGGATATGGCTAGAGGAATGGAGGAGGCACCCCACAAAGTGGTAGTAGGAACCTACAAATTATTGGGAAGATAAGGCGGAGGAGGTACCCCGGAGGGTAGAGGGATATGAGGCACAGCTGAGGTGGTGCAGGAATATCAAGGACTCTAGCTTAGAGGCCTTGATCCCTTTTTGTAGCACCCTATCTTATGAGCGGGATGATCCTATCTACATGCCCTACCCAAGAATATTTTAATTTGATTTTAATTGGGAGGTGCATGGTAGATATAACTTCCCTCTGATCTACAATATAAATGCCTCAATCCCTAAAGAAAGCTTGATTTTCACTTAAAGGGACCTCCACCCATCCATAGCAAGTTTCCTGAGGGACTTCTCCTTGTGCATTGACCCCACTTTTATCAAACATGTAACTACCTCTACCTACTGCGAGTATTACTAAAACAAAAACCTAATACAGAGGAAGAGTGGTTTTTTTATCTCAATGCTGGGATAGATAGTTGTGCAATGGTGCACCTCATGATGAGAGCATGGATTACATGTCCAAGAATGTAAGACACCAATATGAGGTTAAAATAATTGCTAGGAAGCACATGTACATACTTCTAGGAGCAGTTGTATTTTTGTTGTGGTGCATGGATAAATTCACAATCTTCATCTAGAGTTGCGCCCATTAAAATAAAGTTCATAGAATACTTATAGAAGCATTCCTAGATCTGCTTCCAAGATTCATGAACATTATGCTTGATGAAAATCATTATCAGACATCCAAAAATATCAAGAACTCCTAGTATAAACAACACTGTCTTCTTCAAGTGCCTAATAGATTTATGTACATAGTTTCTTATGTTCAACCCTACAAAGGCAATGATCATGGATGATTTATGATTTTGCATACAAGTGCTTTATAAATCTATGTTGTTGATTTTGTATCATGTAAAAATTAGAATTCATCTAGAAGGGAAACTTTTTGACAATGTGCTACAATGGCTCACAAATTGATTGCCAGAGCAAAAAATTGTTAGGAATACAGTCAACAATACCATATGGGAACACTATTGGATGATGAGAGTCTAAGCATATTTTAAATTGTAGTAAAATAGTGTTTATTCAGACCATACTATTTTCCATCAAGATATTCTTGTACATTTTCTAATTGGTTCATGTACACACTTGTGCAGTAATATGACTTTCTACATGTTCTTGTTGGTGCATATGCACCAACTTACATATATGCTTGAGGGACTTTATACACGTTATATTGGTGCTTGTGTACCCGCTCTTAGGTATGGCAAACTAACCTCATGCATGTTTTGGGTATTTCTTTTGCACCACATCGTGAATACAAAATATACATTATTTATGTAAATGGTGTGTACATTGAGCATAGGTCCTAAAGTTGTGAGAATTGTGATTGTAACACTATCTTCGATATCTCTACAAAATAAGGAGTGCTTCTACATCAATCCAACTTTTTCATATATGTTTTCTCTATGTGAGTGTTGTAATACTAATATGAGTCCATAATCAAAAAAGGATATGGAAATATAAAAAAAGAGATATTAATATGAGTTCATTATCAAAATTTTACCCTGTGTGTATTGATTTTTGAATAGGAAGCATTACTAAGAAATCTTACTTTTTAGCAAAGTATACTAATAACTTTTCTATTATCAAAAGCCAATTTAAGAATATACTATATTTAGCTAAGATAGATATCATTACATGCAAAGCTACTTTTAGTACACATAGTATCTCATCTTGTAAAGACTTTTGTATTAGCATTTTTCCATCTTGAACTAGCTTAATTTCTACTATAAATCTATACCTTCCAAACGGAAGACATAAAGCGAAACCACTCTTTTATAATACATTGTGCCTCTTAGAATAGGATGAATCTTATAATAGCACACATAGAGATGCTAACTAGCAGGCAAACAACCATTTATTAACATATAGCTCCTAACTACCATACATCATGCATATCTACTAACTAGCATGCATCCCATGGATAGCTACTAACAATCATGTAGACACTACAATCCAAGTACTAATTAGCATACAAATGGGTGCTAAGTAGGCAAAGCTACTAATTAACATACAGTTGTTGACTATCATACAATCTACAAATCTGCTACCTAGCATATAGCCCATAGACAACTACTAACAATCATATAGTCAATAGATGCTAACTAGTAAGTAGACACATGATTAAAGATATAGTTTCCCACTACCATATAAACCATAGACCTACTAACTAGCATACAATCCATTGAAAGATACTAACAATTATGTACGCAACTGCAGTTGGCAATTTCCAATTAGCATACCAGCATCTACTATGTTCCTTAAGTAGCATATTGGAAATTGTTATCTAGTAGACAATAACTGCTAACACGCATACTATTGATGTAACGACTACCAAATAGCAATCAAGTGACTACTAACTATCATACATGAATGTTAACTAGTAGACACCTAGAGGTGTAATCATCATCAAATAATTGTAACAGAAATGTATATATATTAAGCATCAATCAAACCCACTCTAAGACTATAATATAGACTATCCTAAATTCACTCATATATTCCAAGATAACTATTGAGTTTAGTTACCTATCTAAGACTACAATATCGACTATCCTAAATTCACTCCTACATTCTAAGGTAGCTATTGAATTTAGTTACCTATCTAAGTTCGAGATTTATATCAATGATTACAAGGACCAAAAGTGACAAAGGTTTATTTGGAAGGCCAAAAGCATGCTTTTGAACATTGACTTCTAGATTTCTAAAGTGATATAATGTAGATTTCTCTTATTTTGGATATGCTCCATGGTTATCTTGTTACAATGCACGAGATATGTTCATATGTGGACTAAGGGCATATTTGCTAGTTGTTTAAAGAAATGCATGTATATCTACTTGTAATATAAACCCTTTATGACATATGTTCTTCTAAAAGTATCGTCATGCCATTCATTCATGTAATCATATTTAGTCCACTCCTCTCCAATGCATTTGATGAGTTAAAAATCAAATACTTTTGTGTTGGTTTCAGCATCTAGTTGTATTGCAAATGTGTCACCAATTAAGTGTTGCTCAACACATCATGATGTCCCTCGTATGATAGTTTATTGTATGAATCTTTCTCATTGGAAAGAGGAGAAGAAGAAGAAGAAGAAGAAGAAGAAGAAGAAGAAGAAGAAGAAGAAGAAGAAGAAGAAGAAGAAGAAGAAGAAGAAGAAGCAAGAGGTTCTCCAATTGGTCTCTCACTCTACCTCACACACACACTCTCTCTCACTCTATCTCACACACACTCTCTCTCTCTCTCTCTCACTCTATCTCACACACACACTCTCTCTTTGTCTCTCACTCTATCTCACACACACACACACACACACACTCACTCACTCTCTCTCTCTCTCTCTCTCTCTCTCTCTCTCTCTCTCTCTCTCTCTCTCTCTCTCTCTCTCTATATATATATATATATATATATATGCAAGCAAGAAATAAGAAGAGAGCTCTCAAGATTTCACATCACAAGAATGATTAACTTTTCAGCTTTTATACATGGCCTCGATTTTTTAGAGCATCCTCATATTGTATTTTCCTAGACTAGCCTTCATTCACCTTGCACACACCATTTATATTTTTACAATCATTTTTTGACTCACTTGACCAAAATTCGTTGTTACAATTTGCATGGAAGTGAACATGTTGTTGTTTTAGAAAAATAGCTCCAACTAATTCTCTAGCTCCAAAAAATTGATGCGATAAACAATGCCTCCATTTATGCTTTTCTTCTACTTATGTAATTATTTTTAGTATTTGTTTTTCCTTCATCTTCATGCTCCTTGGTTGTACATTCCTAAAATGTACTAACATTACTCCCCTCCTAGACTTGTGCTAGCAGTCCCATGGCACTCTGTTGGGAACTATGTGTAGTCCATGTCAATTGAAGGTGTTGAGGGTAACCATTAGTATCCTTGTGCTTTGGGTCACTATTGGGGTAGGTCTTCGACAGCAGGCTCACATGTTAAAGGGAGAGAGAGAGAGAGAGAGAGAGAGAGAGAGAGAGAGAGAGAGAGAGAGAGAGAGAGAGAGAGAGAGAGAGAGAGAGAGAGAGAGAGAGAGAGAGAGAGAGAGAGAGAGAGACGTTGTGGGCCACCAATGTTGCCGGTTTAGTCAAGCTACTCTTCAAGTTGAGTTCTCATTATAGAAGAATGTGTGTGCTTCCTAAGGAAGGTATGGTGCAAGACTCAAGGTGACAAGCCTATCCATGTTCTTAGGATGTCCTACCCTTGAGATGCCCTCAGTTTGTGAAGTGGGAAAAGGGCTAGGGATTAAGGTCCCCTAGGTGTTGTGATTGTGTGTGAACTCTCATTCTTTTTTCTTATTTTCATGATTTTTCTCTCTGTTTTTTTTAAATCAAGATAATTTGCAAACAAATGATGAGGACCTCATTGTAGCTCTCTAAAATTTCTCAATGGTGGTCGAGTTAATTGGAGATAATAATCTTTCTAAGCATGCTTTGCTCATCACATAGGTGAACTAGCTAACAGTTATGTCTCCTAGTAGTTCAAAGCAATTTACCATTAGTAGTGTAGCATGAAGGAGCAATATTTCCATGGCATACCTATCTACTTCCACATTCACATCAAAGAACAATGGGTAGAGACCCTCTTCTACCATCTTCTTTTGGTTGAGTAGTTGGAGAAGCAACCTTAAATAATTACATGATGTAACGAAAGTGGGGTCTAAGAAGGATGAGAAATCCTCCACACGCTAATCCTTCTCTTGGAACCTAAGTCTATCTTCTAGCTTTTCTGCATTGACATTGATTATTAAAGGTAAATTATACATGTTATGATTTGTAGTATCATAGTCAACTATGTGCCTTCTAGAATAAGGCATATAGGTGGGATTTCCTTATTGAAAGGTAGGGAGTTGTAGAAAGTTATCCATGCTTCCATGATGTCATCCAAATTGTTCCTTCTCCATGCTAGCTAAGATTCATAACCCTTCATAGTCTTTGGCATCTTGAATAATTTGTCTTGCCAATTACACACAAATTCTCTCTACCATGATCCAAGGTCCTTAATCTTTTTCTCCAGTCATTTCTTCCCTAGTCTTAACAATGCTTGATTTACTTTTTGTATAATTGTTAATGGTAGCACCTTTTTGAGCCCACAAAGGAAGTTAAATTTAAATTGCATATTAGGAGATTCCTGAGCTTCCCATTGTTTTCAAGTGGTGAGCTCCCTATTCCAATTGATCGAGATATACTCTCCTATCTATGGGAAGGGTATATCTGGTATTGTTTGAGACTATCAATGAGTTTTCTTTTACCTTTTTTCACTCATTCTCTTCTTCTTTGGATGGCTTCCATAATATTTTCTAGAGGGGTGGGTGTCTTTTTCATTTATGTAGTAGTTTTTGGTTGTGGGAACAATGGTGGATTCCATTTATGCAGTAGTTTTTGGTTGTGGGGACAGTGGCTGCTCATGTTCTTCTTATTTCCAATCTATCTCAAGTACAATGGAAAATAATGGTGGTTCTTCTATGGTTTTGGTATGATCTTTAGTGATGACCATCCCAATTATCCTTGGTTCCTCTATGAAGAGTCCCATTTCCCTAAGCCTTTGCACTTTCTCTTCCCTTTTCATGTTATACTCCCACTAGGGAACTCTCATCTCCAAACTATGCTTGAGTGCTTGCCTAGTGAGTTGCAACTTGTTCTTAAGTCCATTATGTTATCCTCACATGGCTTCAATGCCTTAAGTAGTGTGTTAATGAAGCTTTGCTACTAAACCTACATTACTGCTTCTATTGCTTGAGATTTTTCCACTACCAAGTTCTTTTCACATTTAGCTTGTGCTAAGCGGGTGGCCCTATTTTGCAATGCATCCAAATTCTTCTTTTCCTATTGACTCGACTTCTCCTTTTCCATCTCTAGCCCCTAGTTCTACCACTTAGCAATAATTTCCAATGTGGTTTGCTATTCTCGCAAAGTTTAGGCTAGGATGTTCCTTTGTTGCACTTCAAAATCTAGGGACTTGGGCATAGTTATGCATGGATTTTTCAATCTCATTTTCCAACTTCCTTCTAACTTGGCTTTATCTTTCATGGCTTGGCCATAGTGGCCTTTCAGTTATACACAATTTTCTCTTTCCACTTCACATTGTTCCTGCAACTCTTCATATCCTTTCTCTTTATTATTACATTCCTCTAATGCATCCAATTCTCCCTTTATATTGAAAATTTCTTTTGTTTTTTGTTGTCAGTATGTTGCATGAGCCTTCTTTTCCTTCTCTAAGGCTGTTGTACTAACTTTCTGTCATCATCCAATTGGTCCCTTTCCTCTACTAGTTCTTTTAATAGCTCTTCAAAGCCTTGTGTTGGGCTTAGGGTAGACATAGATAGATATTTTGATGACCTTCCACTAGAATTTGTATTTGCTAGCCATTTAGCACTAGTGGATATGGCTTCTTCTAATCTCACCTGTGATAGTGTAATGACTTATATAGAAAACTAGTAAATCATATTGTCTAGCATCTTCTATTGTGGGTTAAGATGGGTAACATGGTGGCTACTAGTGAAGGTGGGAGAATTTCTATTAGAGCCTTATCCTTACTCATGATTTGTGGCCTTGCTATAGGTCTTGCTACACTAGTGCATGCTTCTAAAGAAACTTGTAGGTTAAGTCTCATCAATGTTAGGCTCTTCAAAGATTGTTCCATCAATCTTCTAATTGCTAGGGCTATGTCTTCCCCCTCTTGTTTTCTAAGGTGCTTCTCCTCCTCCTATCATTTTAGCCTTTGTTCCTCTTCTTCCTTCTTAGATATTTCCTTGTCTTTTATTAGTTCTTTCTCATTTTCAAGTTTAACTTTCCCTTGTTTGGTATACACTTTAATGATAGGGTGAAATCATGTATAGAAGTCCTGGAAAGTGATGTCGAGGACATTACTTTTTTGGCACTTAAAAGTGGGTTGTTGAAAGTAATCATGTCTTGAAAGATAATTTCAAGACTACTTTTAATAATAAATTTGGTAATTTTAACATGCACAAATTGTTTTTTCTCCATGAATGAAGATTGGTAGTTACGACTGTTATTCTACATGGACTTGTAATTACTCTCTCTCTCCTATGTTTTCTCTCTCTTAGTTGTTCTATATACGCGTGCTCTCTCTCACTCCTCTCTCTCTCTCTCATTCTTTCTCTTTCCTTCTTTCTTTCTTTCTCTGTCTCAGTATTCACAAGTCTATAGAGCTTGAAGGGCTAACTTCCTCTATTTGAGCTTTCTCTTTGAAAGCATTCTATCTGGGATATCTCTAAGCTCCCTACCTTTTAATGCATAGATAGTATTGTTGAAAATTAGTGCAATATATTTTCATGTTTCTACAAAAAGGGAGCATGTACTTATGATATGTCTTGTTGGTCCTGTAGGCCACCTATGAGGTGCTAGGATGTTGACTCCAAGCTGGAGATATTGACACGTGCAAGGAGAAGGCCTCCAAACTGAAAAAACGCAGGAGAAGGTGGAGCCTTTAGGAGAAGGGTGTTGATGCCAAGTAGATGATAGTGATGTTAGGTGGAAGATGCTCCAAACACAAGGCTTGATGATGGAACAAGGCACTTGAAGTACAAGAGGAAGGGTGAAGGTAGCCATGAGCCACAAAACACAATGTCCTCCTAAAGGGGTGTGAGATCAATGGAAGGGGCTGGTGAGAGAAGAGAAGTGGTGGTCGTGACCGAAGAAGGTGGTCAAGAATGATTGAAGAGAGAGATAGGGTGGTGAAGAATGAATGAAGTGATTGCCTATTTCTAGGCATAAGCTATCTAGGGTGGC
Source organism: Lygodium microphyllum (assembly GCF_053477565.2). Lineage (NCBI taxonomy): Eukaryota > Viridiplantae > Streptophyta > Polypodiopsida > Schizaeales > Lygodiaceae > Lygodium > Lygodium microphyllum. The sequence continues at coordinate 46,000,688 of NC_141163.1, read as the reverse complement.
ACACCATTGTGTGTACACTCACTGAAAAAGTGGCCAAAATGTGGACACCAACTCTTTTTGAGGCTATTTTTCTTTTGCAAATAAAGAGTAGCTAATTGTATTACTTTAAAAAAACCATGAATACAAATAAGTGCTCTTGCTCAACAGACTAGAGCTGATACAAAGTCACAGAGATATCAAATATACAGGCCCTCAGGGTGGTCTAGGGGGGGGTGAGGGCAAGAAGCCATGGAGGGGAGTGTATCACCATTTGGGGTTGCCTGCCTGCATCGCAAAAAACAAGTCATGGCAGCCCCCAAGTGTGCATGAAGTGAAGACAGAGTTCCTGATGAGCTTGGGACTCGCCCTACACTTGGTCCCATCAGCCACGAAGGGAGTGGATGATGGAGGTCTAGAGCTTTGCCAAAGTCGCCTGTACACAGAAAGTCTCTTTCCTCCAAAAACCTCCTAACACCATGCCTTCTAGATATGCCATCCAGTGAGACTCCCTATGATCTCCCATACCTTAGAGCAGTCTGCTTAGGGTTTGATGTGGGCTCCAGTACCTGGAGGATGGGTAGAGCCTCCAAGATGGCTACTGCGCACGACCACACCTCAATAAAGAAGATCGTGTCCTGCATCCTAGCCTCATACAGAAGGTGACCACCCTGGCTAACTGCCTGCCAACAGAAAGCTCCCCAAGAGATACATCCAAGGCTAGGTGCTATGCGACGGAGGATGCGGCATGCTCCTCTCCACATTAGTTGCGTCGCCTCGCATGACCAGAGGCAGTGCTTTGGAGTTTCCAAAAGTGGTTGTGTGCAATGTTTGGATCCTCCATCCTTCTGCATCTAGGCTAACCAACTCCATACCGCCCGGCCTCCATGTGCCACCAGCCATACAAAATACGATACCCTCCTTGGCCTCCAGTTATCCCACACATGGTGCTAGAAAGTCCATCACAAAAGCATTCGTGCTGCTGTGCTCCGCCCAGTACCTGATATGGAACGCCGCCCAATCCATGTCCTCTTGTATCAGCACGTGTCTGCCAATCCTGGCTGTGTACTCCAAGAACCTCAGTGGCTTCTTAGCAATCATAGTGGTCAGCCATAACCACTCTCCTAGATCCCACTCCACTTCATCCAATGGTCTACCCTCCCAAATCCAAAGGTGCCACTCTCGGAGCTCCTTCTAGGAAACATAGGGGTCCACTTGCCATGTATTCCCCTGAAGGCCCACCACCCGAATCCTCCTCCATGAAAGGACAGCTATCCCCTCATCATGCTACCCTTTGTCAAGGGCCAGACGCTCCCCATCCTGAATGGTGAAGAAAGTCCCATGCGGGGCACCATCCACTCTACCTACCACCTGTAAGGGGATACCTATTGGTGAAAATTTAGTGGCCCATAACTCCTTGAGCTCTATTGGCTCTCGTACCGAGGGGACAAGCCACTCAGGTACACCTCTTGACAGGTCTTGATGGTGTGAGCTGGGCCGTCCTCCCAACCAGCCCAGTGGATGTGGGGGTGCTCGCCGATTTGTGTCCCCTCTTGATCTCTAACTTGGGGGCTCCAAATCATTGGCTAGCGATCTATCTCCTCCTCGCAACTTGGGGAGCTTTGAATGAGGGCCTTACGGAGGCCCTGTCACACACAAAGTAAGCTACGTATAGGAAGGGGGATCTAGGAGGCGTGATTTGAGCCATCATGAAGATCCATCTCAAGGATGGTCTCCAATCCCTGCCAAGCCTTGGTTTGCACTCCTAGAGACTCTCTTGAAGTAGGACCTTCCAGATCTCTCCTCCTAGTGTGAGACTACGGACCATAAGCTTGCCCAAAAGGGCCATACTCTAATATTCTATGTCTATGATCCCGAGCCCTCCCTCTAATTGATGTCGTATTTCCCACGCCACCTTGACCTGAGAGTCCCTAGAGCTATCCGACCAGGTCCAAAGGAAATTTTGTACTAGGCGTTGAAGCTGAGTAGCAGAGGACAAGGAGAAGCACCAACATGAGGTGATGTACCAAGCTGCACTAAAAGGACTTTGTTGACCACCAGGACTCGGCCCACTAGGGAGAGGCGAGCAGTACTCCAATAGGTCAGCTTCCTGCAAATAGAGTCAAGGACTGGTAGAAACTGCTAGGTGGGGGTGATGTTGAGTCCCACCTGGAACCCTAGCTAGCGGACGGTCTCTGCCCTCTACAAACCCATCTAGATCCGAAGTGGATGCCCCACTCCATACTAGAGTGCGGGTCTCTGTAAGGAAACCAACAGACTTTTGCCAATTGATTTTCACTCATGGTACAATACAGAACACCTCGAGAGCTAGTCTCACTCTCTCCAGCATCAACTCATCATCCTCTATGTAAAGTATTGTATCATCTTCATACTTTGAGTCTAATAGCTCCGTCTCCTCTCTCACTAGAAGTTGGAGGCCGTGTAGCCCATTCATGCATGATCTGAGGAAATGAGACATCACCTCCACAAAGAGTAGGAACAGATACAGGGCCAGTGGGTAGCCTTGCTGTACCAATCTCTCCAGTCAAAATTCCTCCCCTCTCAGGGAGTATCACAAAGTGTATACGGCAAACATAGAGAGAAGAGAAACTCAAAAACACAAGAACACAATGATGATGCACTGAATCATGCTATAAGAAGAAAAGTTGATACAATGGAGCCAAAGCTCAGAAGTTAATTGCACTGTCCTATCTGAATCAAGTGGCAGCAGCTATGGGAAATCTACACAATGGGAGCAACACAATCCTTCAGGTAGTGGGCTATCAAAGTAATCACTGGAAGATGAAGGACAACTATCGAGGGAGCAGAAAGGACTGCAGTCCTTTGATGTCATCAAAGATGTGGAAGATGATCACCGGATGTTGAGGGCAGCAAACCGTAGTCCTTTGATGTCAAGGAGTGATCAAGTCAGCAAAATGCAAATGCCAAACTGTTAGAGCTATCAAATGCAGGGAAAGCAGCCCAAATGTTGACACCAAGTGGATAATGATGATGTCAGATGATGGAGGATGATCCGAGCTACAAAAACACAGGTCCTAGTAGCCTCTATGGACGAGTAACACCAACTGATAGGGGAGGAGCCAGGTTGCAAAAACGCAGGTCCTAGCAACCCTTGTGATAGACAAGTGACGCCAGGTGATGGAGGAGGAGTTAGCTACAAAAACACAAGTCCTAATAGCTCATGTGATAGAAAAAGTGATTAAATCAGCGATGATCAATGATGGAGTCTGTTGTGAGATGCTAGGATGCTGATACAAAGGTGGGGATGTTGATGCCAGGCAAGGAAAAGGCCTCTAGACTAAAAAAAAATAGGTGAAGGTGGAGCCTGAAGGAGAAGGGTGATGACGCCAAGCAGATGATCGTGATGTCAGGTGGAAGATGCTTCAAACGCAAGGCTTGATGAAGAAATAAAGTTCTTGAAGTAGAAGAGGAAGGGTGGAGGCTGCCACAAGCCATGAAACGGAGTTTCCTCTTGAAGGGGTGTGAGGGCAGTGGAAAGAGTTGGTGAGAGAAGGAAAGTGGTGGTGTTGATCGAAGAAGGTAGTCAAGAATGACTAAAGAGAGAGGTCGGGTGGTAAAGAATGAATGAAGTGATTGCCTATTTATAGGCATAAATTATCTAGGGTGGTGCACCATTATGTGGGCGTCCACTGAGAAAGTGGCCAAAATGTGGACACCAACCCTTTTTGGAGTTGTCAATGTGAAACCGTAAATGAAGTCTGTGAACTGAAGAAGTGGTTTCTCAACAGCAAGCCATGGCATCATCTTTGCAAGTCCCCTTGGCAACATCTTCTCAAGCTTCTGCACCCCTCGTACTGGTGGTAGGGGTTGGAGATCCGATGATTGGTCATGGTTGTGTGAGGATGAGGTGAAAATGCCAACATCAAGCATTGGCTCATAACATTGGAAATTTCCTTTTTATGGCCATCAAGAAATGGGTGAAGCAAACAAGGTAAGGGCCATTTCTTGATAGAGTCAGGCCGTTAGGTGTTTTTGTTATGACAGAGAGCGTGAGGATCAAAACATGCAATGCTTTCTCACAACAGAGAGAGAGTGTGCGTGTGCGTGTGCATGTGCGTGTGCATGTGCATGTGCGTGTGCGTGTGCGGGTGCGGGTGTGTGTGGGTGTGCGTGTGCCTGTGCCTGTGCGTGTGCGTGTGCGTGTGCGTGTGCGTGTGCGTGTGCGTGTGCGTGTGCGTGTGCGTGTGCATGTGTGTGTGTGTGTGTGTGTGTGTGTGTGTGTGTGTGTGCAGAGTGAGCACGACACAATGGATATTTGGTATAGTGACGAGTATATCTCTTTACATTTTTGGATAGATATATATAAAAGTACAAATGTGCTAAGGGTGTGTTCACACCCATGCACATATAAAGGCACGATGGCACTTTATTCCCAACAACCTCCCACACCTAAAGGAAATGTGCCTTAAGAGGAGAAAAGAATTAGCTAAGTCTAGGTATGTACAAAGCTGAAATGCATATACCTATCCAACTCCCATCATCTGTTGGCAATGAGCAAACCGCTTTATAAGATTATCATCCGTATGCACTTTGACAAGCTCAATGCTCTTGTTGTCAAGTACATCTCTAATGAAGTAATACTTCACCTATATGTGCTTTATCTTTGCATGAAACAAGGGATTTCATGCTAACATGATAGCACTCTGACTATTACAATGGAGAACAGGTTACTCTGTAATGCTAAGCTCCCCCACTAGATGTAAAAGCCATAAAGCCTCAGTGGCAGCCACATACTATGCCTTTGTAGTAGACAATGCAACACACTTTTGTAGCTCGGAGATCCAAGAGATTGCTCCTCCTATGATGGTAAACACATACCCAGAAGTGGATTTTCTACAGTCCGCATGACCAGCATAGTCTGCATTCGCAAAGCCAATGACAAATTCCTTCTACTTTCCAAAGCAAATGCACAAATCCTTTGTGCCTTTGAGGTATCTCATAATACCTTCCATTACTTCTTCCCAATGCTTTTTACCAGGGTTTGCCATGTATCTACTAACCACTCCCACTGCAAAGGCGATGTCAGGACGTGTAGCAACCATAGCATACATCAAACTGCCAACAGCTGAAGCATATGGTATCTTGGCCATTTCAGCCTTCTCATCATCAAATGTAGGGATGTTCTTTGCGTTGAGTTTCACATATGGAGGAAATGGAACCCCAATTGTTTCCCCCCTCCATATTGAAATGCTACACAACCTTGGAGATATACTCCTGCTAAGATAGATAGAGTAATCCTTTTGATCCCTTTCTGATTATTGGCATGCCAAGAATGTGATTTGCATCACCAAGATCCTTTATGTCAAAGCTACCATGAAGAATTTCCTTCAATGAGTCCAAGGCATGAGTATCCCTGCCAGCAATCAACATGTCATCAACATACAAAACCAAGATAATCAAGCTGACATCTGCTGCCTTCTTGGTGTACAAGCAATGGTCCACTTGACTTCTATGAAAACCTTGAGACTGTATGAATGTATCAAACTTATGATACCATTCTCTTGGTGCTTGTTTTTCCCATACAAACTCCTTTTGAGTTTACATATCATCTTCTCTTTCCCTTTTGTCTCACAAACCCTTCAAGCTATTGCATATATATGTCTTCATGTAGATCACAATGTAAGAATGCAGTCTTTGCATCCATCTGTATGAGCTCCATATCTTCAAATGCAACCGAGCCCAAAATGGTTCTCAATGTAGTCATCTTGACCATAAGAGAGAAGATCTCATCAAAGTCAACTCCATGTTCCTGCTTGTACCCCTTTGTAACCAATCTTGCTTTGTACTTTGGCGAGGAACTAGAACTACCTTCATGTTGTAAACCTAGTTGCATGGAAGGGTTTTTGCCCTTTAGGCAATTGCAACAAGTCCCAAGTTCTATTTCTCTCAAGAGATTCCATCTCTAACAACATGGATGTATACCATTTCTTGTTGTCCTATCTATCCATTGCTTCCTTGAAGCAAGACGGTTCACCACAGTCTGTCAACATGACATAATCAGCCACATATTTTGCACTAGGAACGAATCTATCAAGTTGTCTAGTAGCCCTAGACAAACTCCCAACCCAATGATCATTGTTTGCTGGCTATTGAGCCTGCAAATTTTCATTTTCAGCTTGATGTCCTGGCATTTTAGCTTGCAAATCAGCATTAACAACTTGTTGTCCTAGATGTTCTTGCACATCTATTGGCTCATCATTATGAGCAATGGCTGGCTAATCATTTCCAACATTATTTTCTCCATTTGCAGGTTCATTTATAGCACGTATTTGGTGATGTATAGCGGGCATTCTTTGCTGTCTAAAACGTATTTCTTCCTGTAATACAACCCTATGGACCTCCTCAGTCTTTCCTGGTTGTTTATGCATGTGATTGTCCTTTTGAAAGATAACATCATTGATGCGTACTATTTTCCTTTTCCGGGATCCCATAATCTATAACCCATTTCACCTTCATCACCATATCCTAGGAAAATACATTTAAAGGAATTTGGCTCAAGTTTGTTGTGTTTTTCCTTACATATGTGCACAAATGCTTCATAGTCAAACACTTTCAAGTGTGTATACGAAGGTGGCAGTCCCGATCACGCCTCTTGGGGAACTTCCCCCACCCAAAGACCTATTTGGTGACCGATTAATCAAGTGTACGACTGTCATAACAACCTCTTCCCAAAAACCATGGGGTAATGCAACATGAGATAGCATTGTACAGACCTTATCCTATATGGTCCGATTCATACGCTCTGCAACTCCATTTTGGGGTGGATTATAAGGGGCACTGAGCTCCCTCTTTATTCCTTTGATGTCACAAAATGCCTGAAAGGCCTTGGTTACATATTCCCCACCATTATCAAAGCAAAGATACTTAAGTGTCTTATCAGTCTATTTCTCAACCAATGCCAAGAATTTTTTAAACTTGTCAAGCACTTTATCCTTACAAATAGGGTAAACCCATACCTTCAGTGTAGCATCATTGACAAAGGTGACAAAATATTTATTTCCCCCTAAAGATAACCCTAGCATTTGACATACATCGGAATTTACTAACTTTAGAGGAGAATATTTTAGCAAAAGAGACTTCTTATGAGACATTTGTGCATGTTTACCATAAACACAATGATCACAATGCTCAAAATTAGCATAAGGAAGACGAGGCAAGTAACCCAAACGAGAAAGCACTTTTATTCCAGTTTGACTCATGTGTCCCAACCAGCCAAGACACAAAGAAACACTTGGTTGCTCAGGTCACGACAACAACATGATCACTCACACTAGATACATGGAGAGGATACAAGGTATCACTTTTACAACCTCTAGCAATCACTCTAGATCCCCTATAGATCTTCAATTTCCCATCATCAAAGGTGGTATGAAATCCATCGTCATCTAGCTGCCCTGTGCTAATCAAGCTCTTCTTGAGTTTAGGTACATGCCGTACATGTTGATGTGTGAAGACAAAACCATGCTGAAAATGCAACTGCACACTGCCAATACCTACAATGTCACATGCATAGTTGTCCCCAATATGGACAACACCATGTTGATCCCATGTATAGTCAGAAAACCATTCATGATGAGGGGTGACATGAAAGGAAGCACGTGAATCTAGAATCCAAGTGTGCATGTCATCATCCGTATCTGCAAGTAAAGTATGTGTACTAAAGAAGAGACAAAGAGTACATCATTCCCACGGTCATTGTCATGAGTGACTACATTCACCTCTTTAATTTTGACACTGCTCTTCTTAGGCTGACTCTCTTTCTTCTCTTCCTTGCTATCATCTATCTTCTTGCCCTTTCCTTTCTCTTTCTTCCATTTGTAGTAGTCACATTCAAACTGACCCTTCTTGCCACAATGATGGCATTCAACATCCTTGCCACGTGATTTACTGCATCCCTTGCTATCAGATTTGCATTTCTGCTATGATCTACCCCTAGTATGCAAAGCACTGGAAGACTTATTGGATGCATTGTTCTTCCAATTCATTTCTTCCATGAGTAGAGCACTCTCTACATCAGCATACAAAAGAATTGCATTAGAAATGCTCATAGCAGTCCTGCATGTATCCCAACTCTCTAGAAGAGTGTAAAGCAAGAACATAGCCTTAAATTCTTCATCAATCAAGAACTTCAAGGCAACCAGCTGGCTGAAAATGGAGTTAAACTCACTCAAGTGAGTAGACATTGGTGTACCCTCTTTCATACACAAATCCATAACCTTTTTCAACCAATACACTTTGTTTGTGGCACTCTTCTCTGCATACAGTTCTTTCAATTGAGTCCAAATAGCATATGTAGAATCCAAACCTTCAATGTTAAACAGCAAGACATCAAAAATCGATAGCTCGATGGTTGAGTATACAAGCTCATTTAATTCGTCCCAATCTTCCTATTCCATATCTGCAGGCTTTGCCCCTTTGGTCATTATCGGCTTTGCATGCTTCTTCTGCAATAGGATATTGTAACATTGTTTTTACCAAACTGCAAAATTATGTGCTCCTTCAAGCTTCTTAATGTGCATGAGATCATTGCTGTCACTGCTACCAACCATGATTTCCAGTCCAAATGTGACCGAAAAATTCAGCAAATACAGGCCCAAACTATCACACAAGTGACGAAGGTACAAAAAAATACCAATTAGCAACAAATAACCACGTAGAAGTAGAAATTTTAGATCTGTAAGTAAATTTTTAGAAGAACCAAAACAGCACTCCACAACTGATTACAGTAGTTCCAAGGGCAAATACATCACATTAAATGCGAAGTTCCAAATTTTAGCTGCAATTTTTGTTGTACATGTACCCACATGCACAAAATTTGACATGCACGATCAAAAGCCCCAAAATTTTGTGCTCAAAGAATCAACCATACATCTGCATTATTTCTAACATGCATAGAATAGACCAATTTTGCCAAAATAGAGCAGTTCTAGCAAAACCCCCAAATTTTTCCAAGTGCTAGATGTCCAAATTGCATGGAATTAAACCTGCATGTACATAAAATGACCAAACGATGCACAAATTTTGCCCAAACAGCAAAAGCCCCAAATTTTCGGGTCCAATGTGTATCAATGTCGAGAAATCAGGTAAATTTCAACCCAATTTTTTCATGTACATGAAAAGCCCCAGATTTCGGATGTAAAATGTCACAAATTCTTGCAATTTTTGAGATAAATGGTCTTGCTCTGCATCACAATCCCAAATTTTGGGAAAAGCCCCAAATTTTCGAGCCAGGACTACTCCCTTGTGAATGTGAACACATATCCTATAGTAGACTTCTTGCAGTCATGATCACTAGCAAAGTTTGTATCCATGAAGCCAACAATAGATGACTTCTGCTTCCCAAAGCAGACACACAAATCCTTTATGTCCTTAAGGTATCTCACGATACCCTTCACTTCTTCCCAATGCTTTTTGCCAAGATATGCCATGTACATGCTAACCACTCCCATTGCAAATGCAATATCAGAACATGTAGCAACCATAGCATACATCAACCTACCAATGGCTGAAGCATAAGCAATCTTGGCCATCTCAACCTTTCCATCATCAGATGTAGGGTTGTCATCTACACTAAGTTTCACATATGGAAGTAATGATATACCAATGGCTTTTCCCTTCTCCATATTAAATCGCTACAAAACCTTAGTAGCATACTCTTGCTGTGACAGATAGAGAAGACCCTTTGATCTATCCTTGAGTATACGCATGCCAAGAATATGATTGGCCTCACCAAGTTCCTTCATATCAAAGCTACTACGTAAACTTTTCTTCAAAGAGTCCAAGGCATAAACATCCCTACCCGCAATCAGCATGTCATCCACATACAAAACCAATACAATAAGGTTACCATCTATTGCCTTCTTGGTCTATAAGCTATGATCAACTTGAGATCTATGGAATCCCTGAGATTGCATATATGTATCAAATTTATGACCATTCTCGTGTTTCAGCCCATATAAACTCTTGTTGAGTTTACATACCATCTGCTCTTTTCCCTTTGCAACAGAACCCTCATGCTGATGCATATAGATTTCCTCATGCAGATCACCATGTAAGAAAGCTGTCTTTACATCCATTTGTATGAGTTACATATCTTCAAATGCAATCAAACCCAAAATGTTTTGCAAAGTAGTCATTTTGACTGTAGGAGAAAAGATTTCATCAAAATCAATTTCATGTTCTTGCTAGTACACTTTAGCAACTACTCGTGCCTTGTACTTTGGCAAAGAACCAAAAGTGACTTTCATTTTGTAAACCCATTTGCATGGTAGCACTTTCTACTCTTACGAAAATGCACCAAATCCCAAGTGTCATTTTTCATGAGGCATTCCATCCTTCACAATATAGCCTTATGCCATTTCTTGCTGTCTTTTCTATCGATTGCTTCTTGGAAGCATGACGGCTCACCAAAATCTCTCAACATCACATAATCAGCCACATCATTGACACCAGGAACAAATCTATTTGGTTGTCTTTACACTCTAGTTGACTCCAGACCCAATGATCAAGATTTGTTGATGACTACTCAACCTGCAAATCTGCATTAATAGCTTGCTTTTCTCTAGGTTTAGCATGTTGTACAGCTAGTTCTGGTTGTTCCAACGACATCTGTTCTTGCTGAATTTGTGGTACATCATGGGAGCCAAAAGTCTAGTCTAGGTTCACATCGTTGAAGCCTAAAAGGACCATTAAACCTCGGAAGAAGATTGCACATAAGAAAGGACCGCCAAAGTCATATTTTGAAGTACTACATATGTATGATTTTTAGCCTTTCTCTTCATTGCAATTTTGAATATCAATTGTTTGTAAGGGTGTCCTTGATTTTCTTCCACATTCATTGGCATGTTTGTAAGGAACTAGACACTGCCCTTGTCTTAGCAAGTGGTAAGACCTTCCCAGTGGACATTTACAGTAGCTATTTGCTACTGGGTATAGTGTGCATTCTTTGTTGTTCTATCAGTACATCCTCCCAAAATACAACCCTTCTAACCTCCTCTGTCTTTTCAAGCTATTTGTGCATGCGATCTTCCCAAAAGATAATATCATTACTACGTACTACTTCCCTTTTCTCGAGATCCCATAATCGATACCTCATTTCACCCTCGTCACCATATCCTAGGAAAATACATTTACAGAACTTTGGCTCAAGTTTGATGCATTCTTCCTTGCGAATGTCCACAAATGCCTTGCATCCAAACACTCTCAAGTGTGCATATGAAGGTGTCTTACCCAATCACACTTCTTGAGAGACTCCTTCCTACAGCAAAGACTTATTTGGTGACCGATTAATCATGTGTACAGATGTCATAACAGCCTCTGTCCAAAATCCATGAGGTAAAGGAACATGTGACAGCATGGTATGGACTTTGTCTTGAATGGTCCTATTCATACACTCTGCAATACCATTTTGGGGTGGATTGTGAGGGGTGGTGAGTTTCCTTTTAATCTATTTGCTATCACAAAAGTCTTGAAAGGCTTTAGATACATATTCCCCACCATCGTCAGAGCAAAGACACTCTAATGTCTTGATGGTCTGATTTTCAGCAAGTCCCATGAATTTCCTAAATTTATCCAAGGCCTTGTCTTTACGACGGATTGGATAAACCCGTACTTTGCATGTGGCATCATCAAAAAACATAATGAAATACTTCTTTTCCCCTAGAGATAACCCTAGCATGTGACATACATTTGAGTGTACCAACTCTAAGTGTGAAGACTTAAGAGAGAGATTTTTTATGTGACGTTTGAGCATGCTTACCATAAATACAGCGATCACACTGTTCAAAATCAGCATACCTCAAAGACAGCAAATAACCCAAACAAGAAAGCACTTTCATTCCAATTTGACTCATGTGTCCCAACCAGCTATGCCACAAAGAAACACTTTGTTGCGCTCAGTTATGGTGACTACATGGTCACCCACACTAGATACATGAAAAGAATACAAAGTATCACTTTTTGAGCCATTGGCAACAATGTGAGAGCCCTTACAAATTTTCTATTTGCTATCCCAAAAGGTGATGTGATAGCCTTCGTCATCTAGCTGCCCTGTGCTTATCAAGTTGTTCTTGAGTTGAGGTACATGCCTCACATTATACAAAATAAACATGGAGCCATGCTGAAATTACAATTTCACACTACCAATGCCTGTAATTTTACATGCATAGTTATCCCCCAAGTGGACAACACCATGTTGTCGAAGCGGTTTTAGTCGAAAGGTTGAATCCACTGGGGATCAAAAGTAGAAGGAAGTAGAGATAGGAGATAGAAGAGAAGATAAAGAATACACAAGAGGTAAACACAATAATGACAAACCATAATGAATCAAATCAATATGTATTGACAAAACTTGAAATCATTTGTCTAGCACTACTCAAAAGCACTCTCCAGGCATTAGAGCTCCTAGAGCTCCCTCGTAGAACAAAAACATGGATCAGAAATGACAACTCCTTCTCTGCTGCTCGAAACCTAAATCTGATGGCTCCGTTGGCTTCGAAAGGGGGCTAAAACTCCAGGACACTTGCTCAGGGATCTCCCAGATCACTCCTTCCTCTTCCAATTCAAAGTGCAGTTTTCAGCATGTCAACAGCGATCGCGGCGCGATTTTTCCAAACTGTCTTTTTTATGAAAAATCCTATAACTGGTTGAAAAAGCAACTTGCTTTTTGCATGTCATCCTAATCTAGAAGCTTTTCTACATTTTTTGGATTTTTACAATAAATAATATCAAAAATATGCTAAAATTATCCCAAAATCTAGTATTTTTGGATAATCCATGCAACTTGCACTAGTACTAATGACTCAGATCACATTGACTCTCTTGATCAATAAGAAAGTCGGATAATGATGCACTCCAGAGTTTTTCACACTATGCCCATGACATCCATCCCCCTGTGAACCTGCACATCCTCTCGTATGTGCCAAAATCCTAGTTGTCACTAGATTCTGAGTCCTCCTCATCCTCTACAACCATATCCTCTACTTCTTCATCTTCCATATCTTCCTAACTAGCCCCATGGCCACTATTTTCTTCCAATTCTAAAAACTCATAGGCATTAGATTCCTGCCTCTTGAATAATTTGATTATTTTCCCTACTGCTGGAAGTTTCATGGCTATCCCATCCAATTCATTTAATGCATAAGTAGCATTATCAAACACCAGTCTTACCACATAGGATCCAAACCATCTTTTGGAAACTTTACGCATGGCACTATGCTGGTTTTCTAAACTGCTATCATAAACCAATACCCAATCCCCATCTTGTATGGTTCTTGGTCTCAGTCTATGTCTTTTGTCAAACTGTTTCTTGTTCTATATCCTTGCTACCCTTAATTTTGCAATTGCTGCCTCTACGTCTTCGAACTTTCTTTCCAACTGTCTAATGCGCAAGGCCAACAACTCCTCTCAATTCAACTCCTCCTCCCAAGGTAGCACACTCCATGTGACTGTCATCTCTTCTATTGGCATGATAGGTTTTTGCCCATACATCAATTCTGTAGGCATATATCTTGTAATAGCACTATGAGTTATTCTGTCAGCCCACAAAGCATAAGGGAGCAATCATGGCCACTCTTTTACCTTCTCTCCACATGCTTTTGCCAATGCCTTCACAATAGGTGAATGGCCTCTTTCACTTTTGCCATTTCCTTCATGGTTATAGGCTAAAGTTAAAGCAAGCTTTATCCCCAACCATGCAAAGAAATCATGAGCTTCATCTGCATCCAGCTCACCCCTATCTACTGTAATTTTACTCACATAGCCATACCTACAAAAGATCTCTTCTAAGTAAAAAGTACACACATCATTTGTTGTCTTAGTACGTAAATCTCTCCCTTCCACTTGATTAGTCAAGTCTTCATGGGCAAGCACAAGATACCTCATTTGCCAAAGACCTGTAGGCATTGTGACCAAATCCACCACCCACTCAAAATGAAGAGACAATGGATATGTGGGTTGCAATCCATCCTGATGTCTCACAGATGAATACATTTGACATGTCATACATGTTTCCACAAAGTAAGCAACATCCTTATACATACCCTGCGAATATCTTTCCTTGATCTTTGTAAAAGTATCCCAAACACCTCTATGACCAGCCCATAAGCTGAATTCTTGCATAACATTTACTTGTGAAGCTCTATCACCCAAAACTCGCAATGGCATACCCTGTTTCTTTTTAGCATATTTCCATAAGTATCCATCTTTTTTGAAAAACCCATAGGCTTTCCTCTCTTTGTTTTTTTTTGTATATTCTTTTCAGCCACCAATGCCTGAGAAACTTCTACAATATGTCTATTTTTCTTTCTGGAATCCATTTTGTCGTGGAGTATATATGCAAAGTAAACTGTCTCTTTATTCCATGAGATCCCAAGAAGCCATTAAACTCATTAGAGAGGTACTCTCCCCCCCATCTGATCTCAAAGCATTTAGCTTTCAAACTTGTTTTTGTTTGAACATCCGCCTTGAAAGATTTGAAGTGCTCAAATACATCAATCTTTTTCTTCATAAAATATACCCATATCTTTCTCGAATAATCATCAATAAATGTGACAAAGTATTTATTGCTACCAAGAGATACATTCTGTGTAGACCCCCAAACATATGTATGCACAACATTAAGTATATTTTTGCTCACATCTCTGTCATGCGAAAAAGGTCATCTTGTCTGCTTACTAAGTTAACATCCTTCACACACTTTATAAAACTTTGCAACTCTAAAAGTAGGCAACCTTGTAACTAATCCTTTGTACTACATTAATTTCAGCCTTTGCACATTTGTGTGTCCAATACATTTTGCCATATTTCAGTGTCTACAACCACTCCTTTTTCTTTAGCATACATGGCAAATTCATTACAGGGATTCCAACATCTAAAGTGAACATGTGGCCAACTCTACTTCCTTTTGCGACTAATGTGTACTTATCATTCAATTCTTTTACAAAATAACCTTTTACATTAAATCAAACTTGTCACCCTTGCTCTATCATTTGGCCAACAGATACTTTTCTTTGTGATTAATGACACATGTAATACATCTGATAAACTCTTTGTCTGGCCATCATGCAAGGACAAGGGAACCTTTCTAATGTGTAAAATTGGGTGACATGAACTGTCACCTATCTGCACATAACCTGGATTTTGTAAGTTCTGCATCTCTCCAAACCATTTAACATGATTGGTCATATGATTAGATGCACTTGAATCGACATATCATACATTATCATGTATCCCCTTTGCTATAACAACATTCATCATATGCTGCATAATAAACATGTGCTTATTTTTTGTCTTCATTCTGTCATGAAGACGATGCATAGTTTTCTTGTTTTCAATTTACCATTGTGGATATCATCCTTCTTAGCATAACAATGGATTGTAATATGACATGTTTTGCCACAATAATGATAAACAATAGTAGAATTTCTAGAACCCTTTTTTTGCCATTCACCTCTTCCTCTAGAGCTCCCCCTGCCTCTAAAGTTTCCAGGCCTCTTGAAACGTGCATTTCACCAAATTCTTGATTTAACCTGTCTTGTTGGTTATCACCACTACACTCCATGCCACAGCCTCTTGAAGAGGATCTACTACATTGCCTTCCTGAAATTGAGTAAAATGCTTCACCATTTCTTTGAGATGAGTCACCATGCATATTGATCTCTTCGGTAGTCATGAGAGGGACTAACTTATCAAAATCTCAAAATGGCTTCTATACATATATAGAAGTGACAAATGATTTTTAAGCTTTCTCATTATTAAGGCCACCCAAAGTAGATGAAACCAAATCATTATCATCATCACGCATTGCATCAATTCTTGCTAAAGCATCTGCAATACTCCTCACCTTCAAAACATACTCATTAACAGATATTTTAGATTTCTTCAATGTATTCAACTCTTTCATGAGTTGAATCTTTCATGCCTTTGTATTTACTAAAAACATATTCTAAAAAATTGTCCAAGCTGCGTGTGAAGTTTCTGCATTCTTGATACGTCCTAGCATAGTATTATCAATAACTACAAATAGCCAATACATCGCCTTCTTGTCTTTTGCATTTCATTCTTTCCATGCCTTTAATTCATCTGCAGTCGTAGGGATGCTCAGCTCTGGCTCCTTTTCTTTAGCTGAAACGAACTCATAAAGACCATTTCCAATGAGAAAGTTCATCACACAAAACTTCCATGAAGGATAGTTGTTCTTGTCCAGCTTCTCAATAATGGGATCTCACTGTTCTCTGTCATTATCACAAAAATGATACAAAATAGCAAGCAATTCTTCTATAACCTTTTACAAGTGCACATCAATATGCCAATGATGGGATTTCCAGTGTTCTCTCTCATTATCACAAAAATGATACAAAATAGTAAGCAAGTCTTCTGCAACCTTTTATAAGTGCACAACAATATTTCAAGCAACCTTTTTCATTGATTGCTCAATAATACATATAATATGTAACCTGTCTGCAGATAAAACTTATGTTTGCTTCCTGACAAACACCTAAAAAATTACAGATTCGAAATCTACAACCTGTGCACCCACTTTTGGTCGATACAACCGAAATCATAGTATATCTTGATATTGATGTCCATAATCTTGCAGCTCTAAAATGGGGCTCGAAAACGGACTCAGATGCCCAAAAAAGCAATGGTTAAGCCGTAAGGGGCTTATTTTCAGAATATATAATGCTCTGTTTACACACCAAATCTTACAGCAATTTGAGATTTTCACTTTGCAATGCTTCCGACGCCTCTAAAGGTACTATCCAAGAGAAAGAGTGGAAGAATATGAGAGCGTGGCAAGTTGAGAGAGTGAGATGAGATAGTAGGAAACCTCGAAAGGGTGAGACTGTCATGAGTGAGCTTGACTTGAGGGAGTGTATGATTGATATGCATCATTCCCTCTAGATTTGGCACGTAGAGGCGAAGTGGTACTACATTTGGTTCCGTTGTTGTGATCCGATGTAATCCCTCTTGACAAGTTTATGACCATATACATCGAGCAGAATACATTGAATCCAAGCTAGATGGACATTCTTGCCATGATGGTGGGTTTGATGCGAAAATCTTGCATGTCATAGTTAGGAAGGACTGGGTTGGAAGAGAACCAGTCTGTGGTGTGTACTTGTATTTTTTTTGGTAGAATAGGCATGGATTTTTGAGAATTTCTATATTAGGATAAAAAACATTTTTGTTTTGGAGAAAAAAAAACAACAGAAAAACAAAAACTACTATTGCCGATAACCGACATAGTTTGGATCAAAGGCAACGATGAGCACTCTATCATTTGAGCCTACTTGATGGGCTGATAAGTCATGAAAAAAAGAAAATTACTGAGATTTTACTTATTTTTATGAGTTTTGATTATAAGATGCATTAGCATATCATGGATTGGGAGTTTGATGGCAGCTAGCTAGTTGCGGTCACAACACCGAACTATCCGAAAAAGCCCTTGACTGTGAGTATCAATGCTAGCAATGAATGGGGCTGAGAGCACATCCCAAGAGCATGAAAATATGGACGGTTTGTTGTAGCTAAGTTGAATTTTCTGAATTGAGAGCTTGGCAGGGTGAACTCATAGAAGTGGTTATGCTTCTTGTACTTAGATGCATCACTTGTTATGAATGAAATTTTGACATGAATGGAAAAGATTGAAGCACATGATTAATGCTAGAAATTTACTGAATTTTTTTGTTATTCATTGAAATTCATGTGGGTTAAGGGTGAGAGAAATAATTCATGATGGGGTAGTACAACACCATAAAACAATCTAATTACGAGTGCTATGGGTAGTTTGAGGAGACTAGGACATGCATGCATAACAAGAGAACGATGGGCTGAATGTTGAATTCAATTAATTCAGTCAAAAATTCAATTTTTGAATGTTTGATCATCATGAACAATAAAAATTCTATGACAACTTCTTGGTGTTTTACTGAATACTTGTCAGTGCTTGCTTGTTGTGGAAATAATGTGATTATCAAGCTTATGATTGAAAGTGTTTTGTCTAAGAAATTGGATGATTTGATTATTGAAAATTACTACTTGAACTCTTGGAAAACATTGAAAATATCTAAAAATTCATTGGTTGTATGAAGTATAAGCGTAGGACCTAGACATGATTTGACTAGCTAGTTTAGGAGGCCTACAAGGGACATGTTCTTAGTCATGTTGTTGATTGAATGATCAAATAGGGAATTACTATAATTTACTATGTGAGAGCAACAAAAAAATCACTGAAATTTGATCGGAATTGGAGGCATAGGTTGGGCAAACTAGTTGACCCAACAAGGGAGCAAACTAGTTGCAGTGGTGCCACCGTTGACTAGTCGGTGAAAGTCTAAGCCAAACTATGCGAGCCATCAAAACTCTCATGGTATTTATCCAAATCAGGCTACAAACCTGCAATTTCTTTGATAATCATTGAGTATTGACCATGGGTATCATAGAAACCACCTATTGCAGTGAGTTAGTCATTCTTAGTGTCGACTAGCTCCTCTTAATAGGACCTAAGGGTATATAGTTTGGAGAGATACAAATTGAGGTAAGAAATAACTTCACACCCATGTTTAGTTTAGAAACATTATTTTTATTACTCATCCCAGAGATGCATTGAGTCGGTTGTAGCAGAAAAGGCTATTGTAAGAGCTTAGCAGGTTGTTTGGGGGGCCGAAAAGCTAGTTTGGGGACTCTCGGGGACAGTTTTAACCAAACTGTAATCATGGGCTCTTGTACCATTTCCCATTGTAGAATTTTAGGTTTACAAGTTGAACTACAAGTTTTGTACTAGCAAGAGCCTAATACACTTAGTCATTTGTTGTGGATAGGTTGATTGATGGGAAGTAGCAATTAGTCATTGCCTAGCAGTGAGCTTGCCTTTTCGGGATTAGGGGGATGACTTGCTCATCATTTGGTGGTCTACCTTCTTGTGTTGAAGGTCACTAGGTCATTGTTGGTAAGGAATCTGCTCTAAAGTTGAAGGAGGTTGCTTATGACCTTGCAGAATCACAAGCAGACTGTGACCTCTAATGACAACACATTGTGGACCATAGTGGGTGATTGGGAGACCTCCTTGAGGACCGACCAATTGCATAAAATAGGTTAATAATCTTGCAAGAAAGATTCAGGTGCCTTCGGCATCCACTTATCCTATCCACTTGAGTCACATACTAGTTGTGACCTTCTGATCAGATTGAAGCTGGCAGAGGCTATCGGTCACCTCATGACTTCACTGAAACAAGGAACTTGAGTGATAGGAGTGTTGAAAGACAGAAGGTTAGTGTACACATGAAAATCTTGAAGATAACTACCATACCAAAGAAAATAGAGACTCAAAGTGCCATCCTAGCCATCGAGGGCTGTAACGCAACAAGGTGAAAGCACTTGTAGGTGCTAATGCTACACCTCATTTACTGGAAGCAGAGAGTGTTCCAAGCTTGCAAAGAATCCCCATAGGAACCCCTAGCGCCTTATCTGGGCTCATTAGCCTCATTGAAACACTTGTCACATAAGAACACCCAAAAACCATAGCAGGAACAAGCTCAAACAATGACTCCTTTGAGTTCAATGCAACGGAGTTAGTGTCACTCTATGACCGGCATACTCGTGTCGAATATAGAGGAAGAGAGATAGAAGAAATCATAGTAGACATAGAGATGGAAAAAGAAAACTCGAAAGGGCCCTCATTAGGCAAGTTGCAAGATTCACATGCAACCAATGAGTAGACAAGTGAAGGAAGGAGATCAAACTAGAAAAAATCCAACACATCTTGGATCTGGCAGGAGGAACCGCTGCATGAGAAGAGGCAAGGGAAGCAGGAACACTTGATGTAGACCTTAGCCCATTAGAGCTCTTGCTCAAGAGATTGCTAGACTGCATGTCAATAGAAAAGGGTAGTGTTGCACTAGCTATGACACTTATGACTAGCTTGGGGACAACCCTTGGGAATAGGAGCTAGACAAAAGTACCAATAGTCACAAAATAAGTGGACAAGTATAGGGTAGGAGATGACCCTTATAGCTTTGTTGAACAGTTTGAACAAGTTTGTGATGCAAACAACCTCATGGATGCAGATGAGAGAGTGTAAGCTTTTGGGTTGTGTTTTGGAAAAAAAGGTCGACTTGGTTCACAAGCCTCGATGACATTGAGAAAAACAACTTTGATACACTCAAGAACTTGTTCATCAAGTGCTTCTCAAAGGCGGGGTACTCTGATAACCTGATTGTCAAGCTCATGAATGTGAGACAAAAAGATAAGGAGGAGATTCAAGACTACATCATCCATGCGAGGAGTCTCTATAAAAGAATCCCTAAGCCTGAGAGACCTATGGCTAGGGCACTATCAATAGTGTTTACCAACAGGATAAAGAACAAAGAATTATATAAGGCCTTGACAAGCAATTCAAGTTTGTAGTGAGATGTCTTGGCTAACTTTTTCAACAAGGCCAAAAGTGTGGATGATCTACTAAAGGAAAGAAGCAACAATACCTAACAACCAACATGAATCATTACTATCCATAGCAAAAGATCCACCTAGCAAGCAAACAACCTCTAAAGCTCAAGAGAAAGGCAAGAGTATGGATTTGTTCTAGTAGATTTCTAATATCAAGCTCAAAGTGATGAAGCTTCAAGATGCTTTGCAAAGACCTACAAGGAAAAACATTCAATGTGTACACTATGGTCGTAATCATCTACCAGTATAATGTCTAGAGTTGAGACCTAGGACTTGTGCAAATTGCGGCAGGTACAGGCATGAAGCTATGCACTGCAAATTGCCTCAGACACTTGCCATACTAGCAAGTCTATTAGCCGCTGTAATATCTAATGAATGGCCCCTTCTAGTTTGGTCAAGGAGCTCCATTAGCTATACCAGCTCCCAATGAGCAAAGGCCAACTACATCAAGGGCAAACATCAATCCAACAGGAATACCTAGACCCTCAGACCAATCATCACCTTGCCTCAAAACGACACTCTTATGCATTATGTAGAGTAACCCCTCAATGAGAAAATGTATGTCAACCTCTATATCTGGTATGATGAAGAGAGAAACCCATTCCGTATAGACTACAGACCCATCCCGATGATGACATTGGGTAGAGGAAGAGGACGTGGATCCGAAGGAATGCAATCATAGGAACCAATGACATGCTGGAATTGCGGTCATCTTGGTCACATCTCCTCCTGATGCTAAAAAAAGGAATAAATGAACAAAGACAAGGCTGAGTTGTGATGCCCTAAATGGAGCAAGAAGAAAGGCATCAACACGTGGCTCTAACATTCCATTAGTTTCCTTGGGACTGTTTGGCATAGAGACTCTCTCAATGATGTGATACCCATACCACTTAATGTGACAACTCGAGCATAAGCAAAGCAAGCCAGAGTGACAGTAGTTGGACCTAGTAACATAGATGTATCTTCCATAGGCAAGAAGAATAAGAAAAAGAAGAAGAAGAGAGTGGAAGAAAAAATCAATTTAAAAATCGATTGTAATGACGCTTACATTAGGAAGGCAAGTGTTTGATGCAGAACTCAAGACATCTACACCAAAGACTAAGAAGAAGGGAAGTGCTAAAGTAGGAGAGTACCTTGACCATAGGCATTAGATGGAAATTATAGAGAGTGAGAGGATGGGTAGAAGAGGCTTAAGCACACATGGGAGAATCCTTACCAGATCATGAGGACCGTGAGATATTTAGCATAGAGTCACCCTCCTCATCAGCCTACTTGAGAGAAGTGACCAGCTATGGGCAAGAACCTCACCCTTAACCAGAGGAAGCCACCTTGCAACAAACGGCCTAGAAATGGGAGCTCAACCTCCTAGATAACAAACAACCAATAAGATTGATGCAGGACTACTATCAGCCCTTGTGTCAATACAAGTGTCGTTACCCTTGGAAAACTAATGAGGCAAAATCGGGGGTTGTGGAACACCTTTAAGGCATGGGTTAAGAGACAACATAAAAATATGTTGGCAGATTGAGCCGATAGGGATATCCACATACCCAGTGTGACACTATCTCCAATGGCAGGATCACTACAAATAAATGCCTTCCGCGAAGGGGCCGAGATTCATGCTATCCTACTTGTGATGGCATTAGGGGATACAACATGAAAAGACATAGTAGACATAAGAGCAAGAGTGAGCGTTCTTAGCCACATTGTATTACAAGCTTAGGAAAGTCAACTAGTGGAATTTGCTAGATTTAATGTGACCTTGTCTAATAGTACAAAAGTTTTCCCATTTGGAGTGCTTTAGGATTGGTCAATCAAGATAGCTAAAGTACAATTTTTTATGAATTTCATTGTGATGACACGCATGGACTATGATATCTTACTGGGAAGACCCTAGATGAGAAATGCTCGTGTAATAGAGGACTGGGGCAACAGACTAATATTCTTTAGAAATAGTAAGGATGCAATGCAAGTGAAGATGGAGATGGAGAGTGTGTGTGAGAAGTAAACTTTTAGAGCGAGCTTTTTGGGGTAATCTTTACTTCTTGTTCCACATAGTCCACATATTCCTCCTATTCTCTTGGGCATATATCAAGCACCACTACCACCACCACCGCCGCCGCCTCCGTCATCATCGCCACTGTCATTACCACCTTTATCACCACCACCTCCACTGCTTCCACCACCACCACCGTCCCCACCTATGTTTCTCCCCCCATGTTAAGTACTTTAAGTATAGCTCTCTCTCTCTCTCTCTCTCTCTCTCTCTCTCTCTCTCTCTCTCTCTCTCTCTCTCTCTCTCTCTCTCTCTCTCTCTCTCTCTCTCTCTCAATTAGCAACTTCTCGATTTGTCCTTCTTTTACACATTCACACAAACACACACGCACACACACTCTCTCTCTCTCTCTCTCTCTCTCTCTCTCTCTCTCTCTCTCTCTCTCTCTCTCTCTCTCTCCCCCCTTGTGTCGCTCACACACACACACACACACACACACACAATCTCTCTCCCTCTCTCCTTTCTGCCCTCTCTCTCTCTCACTCGCTCTCAAATAACAACTTTTCTCTTTCTCTCTTACACACACACACACACACTCACATGCACACACAGTCTCTCAATTAGCAACTTCTCTCTCTCTCTCCCCCTCTTAATTTTGCAAGGGTCATGCATTTGTTTTTCACAACCTTGTTAATTTTGCAAGGGTCAAGGGTTTGCATGAGGTCCATTGTCTTAGACACTTTTTGTTGTTGATATCAGGACAAAAAGAATATCACATTGTTACTCCCACATGCATATATACATTCACGTACCTCTTTCTTTTTTGTGCATGATTTGCTATTACAACCTAATATATCATCACTTTCATTGTACACACATAAGTGAAACTACATCGCACATGTTTTCGCTACTTTCAATTGAGCATTATGGTGTGGACTTACTACAAGAGCATACATAATCAAACAGTTTGTTACACTTACTATGATAACATGTAATATTCCATTTGTATGGAGGCATGCATATCGATGCCCAACGATCCCATGGAAAACGAGCATAATCATACAACCCGATTTTTGCAACCATAACTAGTGAACTCTTGCCTCAACATTCAAATACAAGTTGGAGTCCACGAAGGGGATACCAACAGCACTAGGGCTGGAAAGAGATGAAGCATTCGCCGGTGTTACCTCTTCGTCTCCCTGCTGCACCAACCTGTCGTCATCTTTGGCCACATAGAGCTCATCATCGTCATCTTCTTGGCGGCCACACTTGGTCAGGGACAGCTTTCGAGCTGAAGAGCGACGAGTATGTGTCATGGTGGTGGGAGTTGCAGGCTGAGAATGAGTCGAGAGTGGAGAAGGAGAGAAACCCCCAAAAGAATACATGCCCTTTTCCATTTGCATGCCAAAGTCCAAGTCCTCTCTCAGTCCACCCTGGTTTGTGCTAAGTGTCACCTAAACATCATGGGATTTAGACTATTTACACATGTAACTACCAATAACTGATTCTTTTGTCCCATTTTGAATGATAACATGAACATTTGAATAATAAAGTTGTACTAACCTCTTAAGCCTAAATCCATTCACTGCAGGGTGTAAAACCTTCCTTACAATTTGAAAATGACAAAGGGACTTGCATACCTGAGTTTCAACTTACCAGGAAACTTGCCAAGGCAAGAGTTATAAACTACAACCCAATCTTCCTCCTGAAAATTTTTCTTCTTGACATGTCTATTAACCCAAGCCTATCTCCTCTCTTGTGTGACACCCTTAATATAAGCTGCTAATATCCGGTCCTCTTCCAATTTCAAAAGTTGTTCTAATCTATGCTGCATTGATTCTTCAGGATCCATCTTGCTCATAATAGCAACTCTCAGACTTGGAACTACAAATTCCATAGGAACTACCACTTCCAAACCATAAACCAGCCTAAAAGGTGTAAGCCCTGTTGCAACTTTATATGTTATCCTGAAAGCCCACAATGTTGAATCAAGTTTAGTATCCCAATCTTCCCGATTATCTTCAACAAAAATTTTCAAGATACAAAGCAAAATCTTGTTGGAACTTTCAGCTTGACCATTAGCTCGAGGATGATAAGGAGTAGACTTCTTGTGCAGAATTATATGCCTAATAGTCAGTTCTCAGATCACTTGATTCAGGAAATGCTTACTTCGATCACTAATCAGCTCAATAGGACAACCAAATTTGGTCATAACATTAGAGTACAAAAACTTTGCCACACTTGTTGCTTTATTATCCTTTAATGCCTGGGCTTCTACCCATTTAGTAGCATAATCAGTGCAAACCAAAATGTATCTGTTAACTATCCTTTTCGCAGTTGGTTTGATGGGACCAACGAAGTCAATGTTAGCAGTCATGTTTGTCATGCCTTGTCATCTCCTGCCTGTGAGCCTCAGTCTGAGTCAGACGAGGACATTAGGAGCTCTGACTTGTCTATCACTTGTTTTGACGGAGGAGGTAGCTCATTCTAGAGCACTCAGATGTGCATTTCCCGGGGCAGTTTCTGCATTCATCAGCTTGCCTCACCTGCCGGACATTGTCCACCCTTTCCGGGATTTTTTCTGAGCATTCCTGGCATTTTTACCAGCATTAAATGCTGGTCAGATCAGCATTAAATGCTGGTCGGACATATTTATGGCCTCAAATTTCAGGTCGGCCAGTTTGTGGGTTTTTTGGCTATTTATAGCCATTTCCCACTTGCCAGTCAGTTGTATTATCAACTTCCCTCCTTCTTTGGCAGGTGCACACTCCGACTCCATCATCTTCCTCCGTCTTCGGTGCTGCCGTCATCATCAGCCTGATCTGGTGCCCTCACTGACGCTTTGGGCTGCGTGCAGGGACTGATCAGTCCATTTCAGTGTATTCAGCATTCATTTCAGTCAGTGCAGATTTTCTTCCTTCATTCTCTGCTTTCTCTCTCCTCTCCTCCGTGTTCGTGTTCTTCTTCCGTTGCGCACTCTCACATGGTATCATCGCCAAACTGAGAGTACACGGAGCTGAGTTTTTACGCGGGAGAACACCCACAACTCTGCGTTTGCTGGTCAAGACGTCTCCAACAGCTGAGGCGTCATCCTCTGCACCATCTCCTTGATCAGGGCGGCCTGTTTTGGTGTCCACAAATTTGCGTTTGCTGCTGGCGCCTTCTCCAGTGGCTGCCACATCATCACCACCCTCTTCCTGCCTGCGTTTTCAGCCTGGGCGGCCCTCCTCCAGCTGGGCGACACCCTTCCAGCCTGCGCCTTGCTGTTCTGGCTGTTGTTGCATCGTCCGGCGGCTCTTTTCCTGCTGGCGACTTCTTCCCAGGCTGCATTTTCAGCCAGGCGGCTGTTTTTCTGTGGTGATTGCATCGTCAGCATTTGCGTTTGACATCATCCTTGCGTTCTGCGTAAGGCGGCCAGCTCAGGAGCTTCTGGTGTTTGTGTTTCGGCACCGGCAACCTTCCCTTGTGTTTTGGTGTTTGCAGATTGGAAGATGTCTTCTCATCAGTTTACAGGTTTTGATGACTCAGATGATGAGCTTTTGTCTCGACATTCATCTGAACGGAGGCGTGATTTCTATCACGAGGACCATCGTCCGGAGTCTATTCCTCTTTCCCGTCCCCCTTCTATTCATGTATCTCGGCGATCCCCTTCCAGTGGGCCGAAGATGCAGCCTTTGGTACCCCCTGTACAGGTACCCGTACTTCCTCAGCTGCCCAAAGAGGACCGGTTGGATGGCTCCAACTTTTCTCTATGGTCCTGCAAGGTGGAGTGTATCTTGGACTCCTTCGATCTTTGGAGCTTGTTTCTGTTCCTATTCCCCGACCTCAGGTGGATCCCGCAGATGGGACATCTATGGATCGTGCAGCCTTATGGGATCGGCTTAATTCTAGAGCCAGATCTTTCCTCTTTTTGAGTTTGCAGGATTCTGTCCTTGTTCATGTTCACAGGTTGAAGACTGCAGCAGACGTGTGGAGCAAGCTCGCGTCTCTCTATCAACAAAAGACGTTTGCCCACCGGATATCTCTTGAAAAGAAGTTGCGGATGCTCGCTATTGATGATAGTCCTTCCATGAAGGACCACATCAACAGATTACAGGATATGAGGGATGAGCTTGCATCCCTCGGTCGGACGATATCTTCTGAAGATATGGCCATGATTCTCTTGACTCAGTTGCCATCGCCTCGGTTTGATGTCTTCTACACCAGCCTTCTTACATCGAGGACCCGTGAGAAGCTTCTATGGGAGGAGTTATCTCCGCTTGTCTTGGAGCATGACGACCGACTCAGAGAGGTCAGTGCTAGTGGATCCGACTCCACTAGAGCCTTTGTTGCAGGTTCGGGAGGACAGAAGAAGAAGAAGAAGTCAAAGGCTAAGACGAAGGACAGTTCTTCAGACTCTGACTCAGATTCAGAGAGACCGAAGTGCCCACACTGTGGGAAAGGGACACATCCAGAGGAGAAATGTTGGAAGAAGTACCCTCACCTTCGTCCGGGAGCGAAGGGTGGATCTACATCGGAGCCTTCTTCTACCTCTACACCAGCTGTTACCCATGAGTCAGTGTTCCTTCATATCCATGCTTTGGAGGAGGATTCTTCTTCCGTGGCTGCAGTGTCTTCTGTGCAGCCTTGGTTAGTGGACAGTGGTGCTTCGAGTCATATGACTCCCCGAGGTGATTTGTTACAGGATCTCCATCCATCAGAGGGTTCAGTCACTGTTGGTGACATTTTATCGGTGCCTATTAGTGGTGTTGGCACATTGCCTTTGTTTACAGACCGACCTACGAGCTTCCTTTCACAGGCCCTACATGTTCCGGACTTGGGCCTTCCCCTCCTCTCAGTTTATGGCCTTACGAGGCTTGGCACACGAGTGATCTTCACCGAGCATGCCGTTGTTATTGAGGATTCTTTTACAGGAGCTGTCTTATCTACAGGTTGGCAGGAGAGCGGGCTTTACAGGCTCCATTCCCCTTCTTTGATGCAGGGTCCTCCGAGGCAGTCTATTGCTACACCCGTTCCCGCTTGTGCACCTTCTATTCCACAGGTTCCTTCCCATCCCCCACCTTCTCCTCCGGTGGTTCCCTCGTACCCCCCATCCCTTTCAGAGGGGGACGATCTCGGTGATGCGGCTGTGGATTCCCTGGCCCCTAGTGTTTTAGAGGGGGCTTTCCAGGATCGTGAGGAGCTCCTTCAGCGGCAGTCTACTTCGACGGACTTCATCGACATTGGCATTCCTCTTGCCATCCCCGGATCCATTTCTTCTTCGGCCTTCAGCCACATCCAGGATCTGAGAGGGGGTGTTAGCAGTCATGTTTGTCATGCCTTGTCATCTCCTGCCTGTGAGCCTCAGTCTGAGTCAGACGAGGACATTAGGAGCTCTGACTTGTCTATCACTTGTTTTGACGGAGGAGGTAGCTCATTCTAGAGCACTCAGATGTGCATTTCCCGGGGCAGTTTCTGCATTCATCAGCTTGCCTCACCTGCCGGACATTGTCCACCCTTTCCGGGATTTTTTCTGAGCATTCCTGGCATTTTTACCAGCATTAAATGCTGGTCAGATCAGCATTAAATGCTGGTCGGACATATTTATGGCCTCAAATTTCAGGTCGGCCAGTTTATGGGTTTTTTGGCTATTTATAGCCATTTTCCACTTGCCAGTCAATTGTATTATCAACTTCCCTCCTTCTTTGGCAGGTGCACACTCCGACTCCGTCATCTTCCTCCGTCTTCGGTGCTGCCGTCATCATCAGCCTGATCTGGTGCCCTCACTGACGCTTTGGGCTGCGTGCAGGGACTGATCAGTCCATTTCAGTGTATTCAGCATTCATTTCAGTCAGTGCAGATTTTCTTCCTTCATTCTCTGCTTTCTCTCTCCTCTCCTCCGTGTTCGTGTTCTTCTTCCGTTGCGCACTCTCACAGTCAATCCCCCACTTTTGAAATGGCTCAAGTGGCAACATAGGATGACCTTGCATCCTATCCCGTTCAAGTGGTTGACCTTCCTTGAGACACTGCAAACATTCTTTAGCATACTGATGAGCATCTTTCAACACAGTAGGCCACCATAACCCTACTTGCAGTATTTTCCTACCTGTAATCTCTCCTGAAAAATGACCTCCTAACAGTTTGGCATGAGCTTCATGTAACACTGTTGGTTGCTCAAACTCAGGAACACACCTTCTCAACATAGTATCAACTCCCCTCCTGTATAGTGTGTTCATAATAACCTGAAACATTCTGCTCTTCAATGCCAACCTTCTTCTCTGATTTGCTGAAAGGTGTATAGGCATAATTCCTGACTTCAGGAAATGTAGCATCTGGTCATAATATGAATTAGGATCAAGGACCTGAACCTAAAAAAGTTCAGCACGTCAGGTAACTGATTAGAAACTCCAACTTCAGACTCATCAATTTCCAATTTACTTAAATAATCAGTTATAGCATGCTCTTTCCTGGGGGTATGCACAACCTTGAAGTCAAACTCCTGTAAATAGCAACATCCATCTTGCCAATCTACCTGTCAATTGAGGCTTATTTATCAAGAACAAGAGTGCTTAATGGTCGACATTAAAAATGACTTGATTTTCCAACAAATAATGTCTAAATTTTCACTAAAAAACCATTCCAAGTGCTTCTTTTTCAGTTATTGAATAGTTCTTTTCAACAGTGCTTAATCTCTTGCTTGCATAATAGATTGGTCTATACCAACCAGATACATTATCCTGCATTAGAACATCTCCCACAGCCAAGTCAGATGCATCAACAAAAATATGGAAAGGTAAATCCAATGTTGGAGGTTGCAAGATTGGAGCCACCGCTAACATTTTCTTGAGAATACGAAAGGCTCTCTCCTGAGCTTCCCTCCACACAAATTATATCCCTTTCTTAGTGAGAATTGTAAGAGGAGAACAAATATGTGACAGGTACCTTAAATACCTACTATGCCACTTAACTCGGCCCACAAACCGCATGACTTTCTGCACATTACTTAGAGCTTTAGCTTTCTGAGTAGCTGCAATCTTTCTGGGATCAATACTCATGCCTTCTTCTAACAAGATATGACCTAACAACACACCCCTTTTGGCTGCAAACACTGACTTAAAAGGATTTAAAGACATGCCAAACATTCTGCATCTTTGAAAGCATAGTCTAAGGTGTTTTAAATGTTCTCTCCTCTTGCCAAACACACAAAAATCATCAATAAAGACCCTCATAAAAGTTGCTAGATAAGGCTCAAATGTCTTATGAGCAGCTCCCTGAAACTCAGGCCGTCCATTTTTCAACCCAAAGTTCATAACTGTGCTAACATAAGCTCCCCACTCTATGATAATACATGTCTTTCGAATGCATCCTAATTTGATTGTATCCTGAAAACCCATCTAGAAAACTGTATATCTCATGACCTACCACATCATCTAGGAGAGAATTAATAAAAGGAATCAGGAAATGATCACTAATAGTAACTGCATTTAATTTCCTGTAATCCACACATCCACACAAACTCTGATCTTCCCATTCTTCTTTGGCACTACAACAATAGGAGATAACCAAGTAGCCTCATTGACTGGTTTAATAAACCCCACTCTCAAGAGCTTGTCAATTTCTTCCTTGACCTGTTTGGCATAGTTAGGATTCATTCTATACCTCTTCTGAACAATAGGCTTAGCATCTTTCTTCAACTTTATCCTGTGCTGACACACAGGTGGATCAAATCCTTTCATATCTGTATAATCCCATGCAAAAATATCTTGAAACTCTCTACACAACTGAATTAGATCCTGCTTGAAATTGTCCTCAACAGAAATATTGATCTTGATGGGTTTAAGCTCTCCTCCAATATTCAGGTTAAGCTCCTGAACCTCATCTTCAACAACTCTTGCAGATCTTCTCATTGTATGCTCATACCTTAATTCACCTTGCACAATGGCTTTTTGTCCTTCATCATCCAGTACACCTGAACTGTCTATGAAACTAACCATACCAGTTTGCTATTTTTTAGGTCCTTCTTGCTATAAAACTTCAAGATGAGTAGTGCCTTGGTCCTGAAATAATTTATATTGTTCATCCCTGACCTATTTTGAAATTCAGGATGCTCCTAACCTTCAGGAAGACCCTCTGATTGCTGTCTAGATTGATTTTGACCTGCAATTTCAACAGGTTGATGCTCCAAAAGTGCAATTCCAACCACATTGGGCTGCTCTTGATACCCTCATATAATACCATCAACATCTATCTCAAAAACTAGAACCACAGAAGGAAGAAATAATTCCTCATCATCTTCTACTTCATCTGCAAGGTTAATAGTCTAAGCTACTACAGGTCTAGTTGAACTTTTCAAGATAACCTTACTAACTATAGATAACCTGATTTCCTTGATTCCTCTTGGAATACACACATAATCATTTCCCCAATCCTACTTGAGTTTGGCCAATCTAACCATGGTCTCCCCAAAAGCATTGCATAAGAGTCTCCAATTTCTGACATTCTCAACACAACAAAGCTCACCCTGAACTTCAGACTAGCCACTAAAATTTGTTGATTCATTAAGATACCCAAAAGCTGTAACCTCCTTTTATCTGCCATCTGGACCTGAAATGAGGTTGGTAAAAGCTCCTCTTGCTTAGTTGCTAAATGTGTATGTTCAGGAAGTATATTAACTCCTAAACCCCCATCCAACAGGACATCATCATGTTTTCTTCCTACATACTCAACTTGAATGGTGGGTACTTGGTAATCCACAACCTCATGTTGAGTTGGTATGACTGCCTGACAATCAGGAATTGCTTGATCTTCAATTGTTGTACTTTCAAGGACTTCCTATTGCTTTTACTTGATCTTCAAGAGTAACTTCTCCTTAAATCTTGGTATCAAATCTAAAATTTGCTCCAAGGTCAACTGCAAAGAAGACTTGGCCAAAGCTTGAAAAAGCTCTTTTGAATCTCCTTGCTGTAATTGTCCAGCAATTCTGTTATCAATAAATTGATTCTGTTATTCAAGAACATACTCCTGATGTTCAGGAAGTTGATCCTATAGTTCAGGCTTCTATATGCGTGAAGTCACTACATCATCAACTTGATCAAATTCAAATTCTTCAGCAAGTTTTTGCAACTTTCTAACCTATTTTGTTACCTTTTTTCTTGTCTTTTCTTATTTCTGCCAATCAAGCTTCTTACCAGCTTGGCTTCTAGTTATTGCTAATACCATTGGTTCCTCTTGACATTCCTCTACTTCAATACAATTAGAACAATCACAATTAACATGCATACTTATAGCATTAGTGTTACATGACACCTCATTTGCCTCTTCATGAACCTTCTCTTGCTGAATTTCCATATAGCCAATAGTTCTTGTACCTTCAGGAGTCTGCCCTTTCTCATCTTGATCAGGTAACTCTATAAGGACCGCTGCAACTGGGGCATGTGGATGCTGTTGATGAGATGCTCCTACAGGTCTTCTGTCATTACAAGACCTTGCTATTGGCATTCCTCTCTCAATCCTATGCCTTGCCCAAAGCTCATAGTTTGGTCCAATAAAGTGTCCTTGACCTCCACAATAGTGGCATGCTCCCGTTTTTTTAGTTTGCTGCTGTGCCGAAAATTTTCCCCAAGGCTGTCTAGCATGCTTTCTTCTAGGTCCTCTGAAGGGTCTTTGTGGTATGGTGTCCGAGGTAATCTGATTTACTGTGGCTGGTTGAATAGGTCTCAGTCTGGCCTACATCACTGGCATCTGTTGTGCCATCCTGACATTAGGATTATACCAGCGAGTCCTAGTTTCATGGCCCTTTCTCTGGCATATCTCACAATGCTTTTCCTTCCTCTTACTTTCAGAAATACCCAAATCTTTTAACTTCTATTTTATCATTTTATCTAACTTGTTGTCCACTGACTTCTTCCTATCTTTGTCCTTTGCTTTCTTCTTTTTGGTCTTGGCTG
Organism: Lygodium microphyllum; assembly: GCF_053477565.2. Lineage (NCBI taxonomy): Eukaryota > Viridiplantae > Streptophyta > Polypodiopsida > Schizaeales > Lygodiaceae > Lygodium > Lygodium microphyllum. Next base: position 45,968,303 of record NC_141163.1, on the reverse strand, counting down.
ATCCTGATTTCTTCTCCTTCTTCTTATGCCTCCTCCGGCTAGAATTATCTTCATCATAGTCACTGGAATCATCATCAAAATCTGAACTGGACTCACTGCCTTCATAATCACTATCTATATCTCAATCTGATCCTGAATCTACATCAGAATGTGAATCCGAAGAGTCCTCATCTTTACTGTTCTTAGATCTAGAAGTACCAAGTCTTTTTTCCACTCTCATAGCTGCCCTGATCATTGTCTAATGTATCATTCTGGCCCATCTCAACATTGGCAATGGGGTTCCGAATCTTACCTCTCAAGCCCTTCATAAAGTAGGTAATTTGCATTTCAACTGAAAGTATATCATCAACATGCAACCTATTTAACAGATTCTTGAACTTCTAGGCATAGTCCTCCACCAACATAGCCTTTTTCTTGATCTTCTTGATCTTCCTGAGAATGTCTCCCGGAGTTTTATCTTTATGAAACTTACCCAAAAATGTTGTTTTTAAAGCATCATATGAATTAAAGGCTGTCATACCAAAACTAGCAAACCAATCCATAGCCTTTCCCTGGAAGGTGGCAGCAAACTATTGCATTTTAACGTGATCCCTGTACATTTGATTGAAACCACTGATTGTCCATCTGGTCTCAAATTGTGCCACATGGCAATCAGGGTCTTCTTTCTTCTTGCCTGAAAATTTAGATGCACGAACCTTTGGATTAACCAACTGATTTGGATTCATTTTGGGTCTCTTCTTGGGCTTCCTTGGAGGTGGTAATGGATTAAAATTCAGAATCCTCTGAGGTGGAATTCTAGCACTTCTTAACAAAAATGTTCTTCCAAGCACTCCATGTTGTAGCCTCTCAAATGCCTACCTAGGAGGAGTATCATGCTGGTCAAGAGGTAATATTCCCTCATCATCTGACAAATTTGGAGAGTCTCATGAAGTGGCAGGAGAATGATAGACTGTTGAGGTACCTGCAGAGATACCCCCTTCCAAAGAAGTCTGCCCAACATTAATAAATTTCTCCTCATCCAGCCTATCCAAACCTTCTGATCCACCCCTATCATCCAGCCCTACAATCTGTTGTTGCTGTCTTGCCAAAGCCTCCCTCATTTCCTGGGATCTGCTCCTGGTAAGGATAGGATTGAATAAATAAGGGTAATTGGTGGACATAAACACGGCCCATAGAAGGCACCTTACCCAATCCCAATACCATCAACACTCCTGTCACCTAAATCTCTTAGGACCTGATTCCAGAACTGCACCTAAATTAAGAAATTGTTTTCTTGAACCTGGCAGGGATCACCAAAGTGTTATGGCCTTTCAACATGCCATAACAACCATGAAACATCATTCTACTTGAATACATAACATTGCTGTAAAGAAACTTCGTGAATGTATTTCTAGCCATCAACAGTACATTATGTTCAAGAAATACATTCAAACACAAAGCAAGCATCATACTCAACAACATAGAATTACTATTTATCAATTGCGACACTGTTTTCTATCACCATAATCATTATTGATTGAACAACGTGAAAGAAAATAACACCAACACTCCAGAGACAATCAGAAGATAATAGGATCAAACATCAACAGCCATTTCTAAGCACTACACACAGTCATATTCCATTCATGATCAAGAACCAACTGCTCGAATACAACTGCTTGACATTTTTTTACCTGCACTGCCCTGACTTTTAGGTGACATCATATGAAGTATAAGGACTGCTTTACATATGATGATCCAGAAGATTACATGCATACTAATACTAAGGTATGAAATAATACTAAATAGACGGTGAAGTTCAAGTCCTAACAGCTACTTCTGCCAGAGAGTGAGGGTTTGTATGAAAAAGTGTCAAGGCAGCCAAGCTTACGAGATCCTAAAGATGTAGGTCATCAGTTTACATCTAAAACATTACATGAATTAAAAGTTAGTGCAGAAGGGTTTCTTTTGCCTCTACTGAGAGAGACTATTTTATGTGGATGTTGGCTAGGCATGGAAAGGAATTTGCATTTCAACCAAGTGAAATAGGTTGTGTGGATCAAAATGTTATCTCTCATATGGTAATATTTAATGTGCCACATGTACCATGGAACTTAAGGTCTGTTCCAAAAAGCAACCTATAGTTGCTTTATCGAGTACAGAGGCCAAGCATAGAGATGCTGCTATGGCAACATGTAAGGTAGTATGGCTGCAAAAGTTAGTGTGTTTTGGATGTACAGAGAGATGGTCCAATTGTCATTTACTGTGATAACATGAGTAGCATACAACTAGCTAGGAACCTAGTATTCCATGCTAGAACAAAACAAATTGAGATGCACTACCACTTTGTAAGAGAGAAAGTACTTGCAAGAGAGATTGACTTGATATATATCGATACACAAGATTAAATAGCTGGCATTTACACAAAAGCATTGGGTGCAGAGTAGCTTCGAAAGTTTTGAAGCTTACTTGATGTTATAGAGATACAATTGAGCTTGAGGGGGAGTGTTGAGATGGCAAGCTCAACATTTGTGGACGTTAATGATAAACCGCCTGGCTAAAAGAGTCCGCAGCTCTACACTCTACATGTCGGTGGTCATTATGATCCTCACATGGCCATTGACTTATCACTTATTATATTTAGTTTGTTACACCTGTCTACAGCTAACATATTTATAGTGCCAATCGATTAGTATAACCAATTATGCACTGTTTGACTTAACATGCAACTTTTCTTTACGTTGTATCTTATCTATACTTTATGTACATTGTATGTGTGTGAAAGAAGAAAAAATCAACAAGAAAATGTTATGGCCTTCATCTCTCTTTTTGTTTTCTTGAGTGAGCTTCCTCATGTATACGATGTGTTTGACACAACTCCTCAAGCAAGTCTCCTCACCACATGATTCTTGATAATATACATGGCCTTTGAATTTAAACTTGGACTAGACCTCTTACCTCAAGATGCCGATCACCCATAATCTCTTGACACTCGTTCTTTGAGCCCAATGTCCCATCTAATTGTCCAAAAGTCACTCACTTGCACACCATTAAATGTATATTAATTACTTTTTGCACGCAAGTAAGCCGGACGCTCCAAAATGGTTTTACAAAATCTATTTGGCCCTCTTGCTTAATTCCTATTTTTTCTAAAGCTCCTGATACTTTTACATTCTTTTTGTCTTCTTCTTGTGCTCTTTTTCTAAGCTTTGAATTTTGCCAACTAGATGTAGTCATTATTCATTCAAGCCGTCACTCATGAATGCTCCTTGACTTTTGCACCTCTTGCTTTTTAAATCTTTGGCTTCCCTCAATGTACTCTAATAGCCTGTTATTTCTCACTTCTTGTAGCTTCTTTACAAAAACGTTAACAAGAAGTAACAATATATGAGCATAAGCATAAACACAAGAATTTACCAATTTATTACAATCATAATTAGGAGTATGGTTCGACAAGGGACAAGGTTTGCTTCAACCTAGAACTGGTTCACCTTGAGAAAAATCCTTCTCAATTATTTGAAAGAAGGAAATAAGCCCTCTTCAAACTCCTCCAAATATAGTTATATTTTTCAAATATATGTATAACATCATCTCAATTAAGGATACTTCCTTTTCACATGATGTTGAAAAAGGATTTACTTGCTCTTTCTCAAAAAAAGTTTCCCAAACCCTGGTCGGGAGTTGGATTTAAGGACTCAAAAATCCAACACATTTAAATATGCAAGCACCCTATCATGGGTATATGTGCGTTTGATTAGAAGTCTAGGAACTCAACACTCATCGTAGACTTAAATGAGATTGTTAACAAATTACTAAACACAACCTTAAAAGTGTATCGTGCATTGCATCTCTGCTTGAATTTGTGATAGTGAATTGTTGTAGTAAATCCAGAATAAATGTACTCACTTACCTGAATATATTTACATGTGATTCTCGTGTTGTATGTAATCAAAACGCCTCACATTATAATTCACGCACACGTGAAACTGTCCTCGCCTTTCCTTGCTGTGTTAAATGTTTACACTCGCCCACCAACCTGGAACACGATGTAAATTCGCCCGTGACCCACGATACCGGTCCCTTCATGCAGGGCGTTTGAAGGTCGCCACCTTGCGTGGAAGCCCTTCGCACACAGACTGTTTCCCCATTAATGCTCGAGCGTCTCCACCATTCCCCCGACGCATCAAGGCACACTCAGTAAACTCGTTAGGCATAGTTTGTTTTCAGAGACATCGTTTCAGAAAGGCCGGTAAACTGTAGACATTGCCCTTGTGCGACGCCCCTCTTTCCTCCAGCTTCTGCAATTGTTGCTCCTTCACGACTCTTCTTCCTCCAGCTCTAATCATTCAAAGCATAGCCGACATTCCGCTCACCCTCCTCCAACTCCTCCCCATGCAGGCACTTTGCTCCACCTCGCGCTTCTCCTCCTGCTTTCTATCGTTGGTGGACTACTACTTCCTTGTGTCTTTTATGGTCTATTCCTGCTCCTAATAACCTCTCTACATCATTAGTTCTTCCGCTCCTTCCTTCGTTAGGTGTTGTGGACTGCTGTCGTTCGTGGACTATAACTATTTTTGGTGGTCAACGCCCGTCTTGACAGCTCCTCCCTCATCTAGTAGCCATGAATCAGCCGACATTGCCCAGGTGTTGCATCCACGAGCAGCATTGTGGATAGGTCGCATTGCAGAGCGCCATTATTCTAAGTGAAGGTATTAAACAATAGATAGCATGTAATCAACAACAAACACTAAACAAGTTTTGCATTACAATAGGTATTGCATTCCAGTAAGGTAACGCTAAGACAAAGGGTAGACTAATTTGAAGCTTAAGAACCTAAACCCCTCTTTGTTGTAGCACCCTTCTTGTGCTTGTCATTTAAGCAAGTGGAAGAAGCCAAAATCTATATAAACTGCATTGACAGCAGACATTTATTACAACCTGCATACCCAACATCAAGTAAAATAACCCATTCAAGACAACCAGTTCTATTGACTAGCGCAGTACTTTCTTGCAGAAAATGTGCCATAGTATGTTTTGAGCTGGAAGTCACGGAATTCTTGTACCTCAAATCACTCATGAGAAGCTTTCCTTAAGGGCCAATCTGTGTGCACTTGACTGATTACATTTCTGCTACTGAAACAGGTCGATTCTTTACATTGTTGGTACCAGATCCTTGGCTTGGATAAAATGAGCTCCATACTTTAGAATGACCATGTTTCTCTGCAAAGTTGTGTCTTCCACAAGGCAGCTTGCTGTCAATGCATATCAAAAACTAAACGATTTGATTGCATAAACTTAAGAGGAAATAAATTAGGATTCACACTGTTACTAACAGCTCAATCTGATAATACACCTGAATAGGCTTCCTCTGGAACCGTTGTAATGAGCAATTAAGGTCAGAGTATTTACAAAACATGTGTACATTGCTGGATACAGTACAAAACTGAAAGTTGTCAGTCAAAGGCACGACTGGTAACTACATCTTGTCCATGGGGGAATAACATGAACTAAGGGAGTTACTTTTAGAGGGATATATTCCAATCACCTTTGAAGGCGCATCCAAACCTATGCTGTAGTCAAGGCCCCCCTTCACTTGACATCCTCAAAGTCATCATAGACTGCTGGAACTGTTATCTGATCATGCATCTTCTCATCATCTAACATAAGAAGCACAAAAACAAAAATAATATTAACATAAATAACAGCATTACAGCTTTAGAGAACAGCAATAGGTTACAAATTTTACCTGAAGACTGAATGAACACATCTGAATCAGCGCCCAGAAAAGGTGATCCAGAGTAGCTTCCAAGAATATCTAAGAAACGAGGGGGTTTAATGTTTAAAGAAAAAAGTAAAAATAAGCCACAAAGCAAGACTCACTACCTTGGCAACAAGTGTATATGCCACAAAATCCATTACCTGTACTGTTTGCCAGTTCAGCTGTGATATCTGACAGACTAAAACTACGAGGAAATGTCTCAAGAAGTCCCAGTGATTCTCTGCCTCCGGGTGCATCTGCATCTGTGCCGATCTGAAATGCTCCTATGCCATTTTGTGCGTGGCTTTCGCTTGAATGGAGAGTTGTGTCTGGAGGGAAATCAGAAGGGACATCCATTCCTATTCCAGATATGTCAGTTGGATTACCCATTGTTGCAAATGGAAAACTTGAACTTCCCTGCATTCCTGTGGCTGATCCCATACTCAGATCATTGCTTAACGGGATATGCGATGCTGTTGTAAGCATAGACATCTCTGTATTCATATTGGCAACCCCACTGCAAATAAAAAGCTCATGCCATCAGCACTGTTTGAGGTATGCAGACATATATGCGCAACAAGACTTTAAATATTTTCAAGTCTCACTTGGATCCAGGGCTCCTGTGTGCAACGCCAAATGCTTCAGGGGCTTGTGTGCCACTTAGAACTGGAGCACTTAATGAGGCAACTGGCATTGGGACCATATGTGGATGGCCAGCTGCTGCAATGTGTGGTTGCTGTGGCACAGGGTATCCAATTGGCATATGATGCACTGTAAAGCAGAACAGAAAATACTCAGCTGCAAGAGCCATGAGTCTGGAATTTTCAAGCATTTCTGTGTAAGTGTAATCACCTTGAGTGGTATGCATGCCATTTTGTAACGACGGTAGTGAAACTTTTACTGGATGAATCTTCTGAGTTAACTGAGCATGCTGCTCCAGCAGTTGATTGAAAATAATGATCTGCCTTTTAAGTTTCAAGCGGACATAATATGCTTTGAAAAAGTCAGGATTTTGCTCCTCCAGCTTTTGCCAAACTAAAATAGAACACCCGAAGGAGTTGGTATTAAATAATAAATAAAGTTAATCACTTTCTAGAGTCTGCTTCCGTGAGAGCAGTGCTGTCACCTTTATTAAAGAATTGAAAAACCTCACTTTATGTGATAAAGAAATTTCCATGCAGTTAACTCACCAAGCCCAGAAAATCCAGGCTCAATTTTGGCTTGATTCAAGAGTGTACTGATAACCTCTGTCCTGTTCATGTATAGCTGCAGACACCTCTCTATCAGGTTTTGGACCTAAACAGCCAAAGTTCTTGAATTAGTATGGCGGGGGGGGGTTGTGGGGGGGAAAGCCAACAATACCTATGAGCTGAGGAAAACAGAAGACCTGAGAAACACGTACCAGCTGGATATCTTCACACGATATTTTTCTTCCTTCACTCGCAGTTGCAGGAGGTACTGCTGTAACCCCTGACGTAGCCTGACTGTTAGTTGGTGGAGGTTGTCCTTGTGGTTGGGAGCTTTGCTGCATAGGCTGCTTTTGTTGCTGTGGTTGGGCTGCCGTATTTTGTTGCTGTGCTTGGGCTACTCCTGGCGGGGACTGCAAAAAACAACAAATATTCCAGGATGTTGCACAGTGATCCCCAATTAGCTTTCAACAGTGAAGCGGCACCAATCAATTCCAACAATTTCCATTTTAGTTCCATTGCTATTAACAGATCAATGCATCACTTTGAAGAAGTTAAAAAATCTCCAAAAAGGAAAAAATCTAATTGTATGCTGCTGCTCGCATGGCTGGAAGAGCTTTGCAAACCCTTGCTTGTTGCTCAGCTGATGGAAGGGATTATTGACCTTGCTATTGGATGACCCAGTGGTTTCCTCTCAATTTCGTACAAGAGTGTGCTGATAATCTGGTGGAGTAAAGCAATGGTCAGTCCTCCCAAGGCCCCTAAGATTACTTGATTTGCTCCATATCAGCCCTAGATTTTGGGCAAAAGTGCAATTTGGTAACTAGAAGAAATCCTCATTTGTACAGTGCGTGAAATATGACCTTGCTATCGTAGTTGCCTGAAATGCCGTTTTGGGGGTTCGAAACAGAAATGAGGACACCCGAAATGTTCCCATCCCAAAACACATTTCAGGACAGGCAGGTTTAGGTCGAATTTTGGGCAGCATCTTCATTTTCCAGCCTGCGCATTTTGTTTCCACCTGCTCCCCTCAGTGCCTCAGCCTCTTTTATCTGCTGCTCACTCTCTTTTATTTTTGCTTCTCCTACTCCAGCTCTACTGTTGTCTACAGCCCCTTTCACCCTCATCCCTCATCCTTCAGCTCCCTGATCTTTCTTTGCCTGTCTACACTATTGGCAGCTGTTTTCTCTCAGATTTTCAGGTGTTTTTCACAGTTTTCAGCAAGCTATCACTCTCCTCTCTTCATCCTTCGCCCACACTCTTTACAGCTGGCCTCCCCAATTTGCGGCTGGTTTTCTCTATTTCCAGCAAACTATGGTTATGGTGAAGGACACATTTTGAAGCAACACATGCATCATGAGCAACTATGGAGGTAGCTATGGCTCAAAGTGGTGGGAATGCAACTACTACCATGTCATATGCATGGGGAGTGTCACATGAGTGAAGGATCATCTTGCTCGTGTTAGCGGTAAAGATACTGATGATTGCCCTGATGTGTCCAATGATGTGTTTGTTACTTTAGAGCAATGGAGGTGGCTATGCTTGGTTGTCAATGTGGCAAAAGAAGGGCAGAGTGTTTATAGATGTTGATGCTTCAAGTAGTGCCTATGAGAGTGTGCCATGGAAGAGAAACACAAACATAGATAGAAACGAGAAGAGAAAGACTGCAATAGAAGAAGAGAATGGACGAAGAAAATCTACACTGAACTCTGAAAGAATGCTAAATACAAGGACTGATTAGTCCCTACACACAACCCAAGGCATCAATGAGGGCGCCGGACCATGCTAATGACCGAAGACAACACCGGAAGACAGAGGAGAGTTTCGAACATCGGAATGTGATGAAGTCTACAAGATAGAATGACAAGGCATTTGGGGGGGCAAGCTATATATGGCCAAAAACATCCAAAACTGACCAATATGCTCCACAAGGCCCTAAATATGATGGTCGACCATCATAAAATGAATAAAATAATCATGGCGAAAATGATTAGCAGACCGCCCATAAAAAAACGATAGGTGTCTACCTGAAACCAATCTTCTTCCTCGGATAGGGTGGTAAATCCCTGATTACAACTTAATTACAGCAGCAAACAATAAATGCAAATCTGAAAATACAAATTCACCTACCGATCTTGGACAATCCACACCTGATTGGCCCCAAAATTGGCTTCCCTTTCAGTATTTCTTTAGCTTTATTGAAGAAAAAGTTGATTTACAATGGGATTCTCCCAATCCCTTTTAGTATTTCAACTCTCCTTGCTGTCCAAAGTGACCAACAAGTCTTCAATCTATTTTGCCCCTTGATTCAGGCACTCGATTGGCCTTCATCCACTTCATAGACAATGGAAATATCCCAAATTCAATGGCTGGCTAGTCCTCCACCTAAATTCGGCTGAAATTCACCTTCAACCTTGTTGAATCCAAGTCTTGGAGCTTCCAATTTCTTATACACTTCCCAAGGCTACTGCTAAACCCTAATTTTTGCTGTAAATTAGGATTTACAGCAGAGAAATTTACAATTTCTTACTCTCCAAGGGTCCAAATGTTGAGATCTTCGAAGCAAGGCTGTGAAATGGCTAGGAGATGAGAGAAAAAGCTGTAGAGAGAGAAAATTCAGAGTTTTGTCATGAAGAATGACTGAAAATCAAGTGCAGCTCTGCTGCCCTGCCACAACAGCATGTAAATGCAAAGAACTAAAGAAAATCAGTCATTTACTGCTGCTACCTTGCCTCACAGGCTGTAGATGCTGTCTCCTGTTGTTAATCGGTCTTCTTTTGCCCCTGGCTGCCTCAGAAGGTCCTCCAATGGTTGCAAATCAGACCAACAGCCTCCCCTCGCTCTCTCTTGCAGGCTGAATTTATAGAAATGCCTCTCTCCAACCTCGAAAGACGTTTTTCAATCTTGCATGGGCATTTTTCACAAGTGGTAGCCTTCCCAAATGGTTTTTCCAACATTTTTCATAATTAAATATTAATTTTCAGTCTTTAAATACTGAAAATTAATCTAATAATTATTTCGATGTCTTGAAAAATAATCAGACTGGCCAATAATTAAATTGGCTAGGCAACTTCCATTCCCAAGTGTCTCTGCGCCATCTTTGACCATTAGATTGGCGTTAGATACCATTAAATGTCACTTCTCTAGTGTCACCAACTGACACTTATGGCCAAATGGAAGACCTAGGCCAACAACTAGCACTAAATACCACCAAGTACCTGTGCGGCATAACTTATAGCAACTTTTGTCTTTGACATCTCGTAATTTCTTTGGGTTCCGAGCTCGTAAATTTACTTTAACCCCAGTTGCAACTCACATGTGCATCATTTACTTAATCATGTGATTAAAAATTAATCCACATGTTAAGTGAGATTTCAAAAATACATGTCCTCATGACAACCCTTCTCCTTGAAATCCTTGCAATCGTCCTCGATTGCACTGCCAAATGCATCAAAAGCAAAGTACTAGATTGGAATTTCTGTAAGGCATCATAGTCAACACAACATTACGCATTGTTGTTCAACCATTCCATATGCCCAACATATGCTGAAAATTACCAGCCAACATAACATAACATAAGACTCACAAAGAATCTCAAAAACATTGCCAAATTATCATGTGACATGTCTATTTCTCATGAGCTCAACTCATCTGGCAAAACCAAACCATAGCATAGCATAACCAAGCATAAACCATGGCTAAAATATCAATGGCATCATAACATATGCTATTGTCCAGGAACTAGATGTAAACCATTGAAAACTGAGCATAATCTGATCATAAATTGGTCACTCGCTGATCTGAGAACTGATCACAAAGTGTTGCAAATGTGACCCCAAACTAATCACAAACTCATTGCAAAAACAATCGTGCCATATGATCAGCCTTTACTTTGGAAGGGCTTGTTTGAGAATATGGGTACCACGCTGAAATTCTCATCATCCTTCCATCCGCAGACAGATGGTCAGTCTGAGGAAGCAAATTCCACAATGTTAGATCTTTTAAGCTGCTATGTTTCAGACCACAAGACATAGTGGGAGTAGTATTTGCCTTTGGTTGAGTTTGCTTACAACAACACAGTGCATAGTTCTACGAGCAAAGCTCCATTTGAGGTGGTTGAGGGTGGCAAGAAGGTACCACCTATTCTGCAAACTAAAGATAAGATCTTTGAGACTGATCGTTATGTGGAAAACTTGGATATAGCCTATGCAAAGATAAAATATGCATTTCAGAGATTGCAAGAAAAGCAAAAGAGGCCAGTTGATTGACATAAACGTGCTTTGCAGTTTGTAGAGGGTGATTATGTATTGCTGCGTTTTGAAAAGGCAAGGCTGAAAAAGATGAAAGGAAGAGAAAGATTGTATCCGAAGTTGAGTATGAGATACTATGGGCCCTTCCAAGTGTGGAGAAGATCAACAATGTGGCATATCAGCTGAAGTTACCTCCACATTGGCAGATACATAATGCCTTTCACGTTAGTTTGTTGAGGCCTTTACATGGTGATTTGCCAGAGGATATGTCTGCTGAAATTCAACCTGAGGTTGAGGAGCTAGATAAGATTTTGGTACCTGAGCAGATTTTGGCACATAAGAAAGGAAAGTCAAAGGTAAAGTTTCCAGGAGATACTTGGTAAAATTTTAGAATTATTCACCAATGGATGCCAAATGGATGGAAGAGGATGACTTGGCAAACCATCCTCAGTTATTGCAGCTTTACCTAGATGCCTTTCAGTTAGAGCCGACTTTAGTTCGGGCTCCGTCAGGTTCAGCAGGGCAAGGGTCCAAAGTATTGCCTGATGCTCAAGGGGAACAGCTCTCGTATGTAGTGGATCTTGGATGTATTCAACATGCATCCAAGGTACTGTGCTGACAGTATGTTTGCCATGAGATCATTACTTAGTGTACTAGTCACTATGAGATGTATGCAGATGAGTATGAGTTTCACCCAGGTACTGGAACTATACTTTTGCATCGGCTTATGAACAATCTAGCATCAACTTTGCCTCAATTTTGAGACAAAAATTCTGATCAGTTTCAGCTCAGTTTTTTATCAGCTCGAGAACCATTTATGGTCACTTTTTGGATCAATTGTGCATCAGTTTTTGCACAGAATGCCGCACAGGTACTTGGTGGTATCTGGTACCAGTTGTTGGCCTAGGTCATCCATTTGGCCATAAGTGTCACAAGACTGTGACAACTAGTACCTTTTTGTTGATTTCTTTATTACATATTTTATTTGGTTTTTCTTTTTGGAAGGATCCCTCTTGAAATCTAAACGCCTGAGTTGCATGGCCAATTTGTGAAACGGACAAGAATGTCTAGTGAGTCAAGACTAGACAGTTAAGGTCCAGTATAAGTCTGGAAGAGACTGATGGCACCGTCGATTGACAAGCCTGGAAGAGACTTATGAAAGTGTATATGGACAAGTGTGTTGAAGAACTAGCCTGGAAGAGACTAGTTCAAAGTGAAGATGGACAAATCTCCAAGAGATTAGTCCATGTGGGGTCATCAGTGGAAATTCACTTTCAGTTGAGCTACATTGCAAATTTGGATGTAGCCATAGTCTGCAAAGATGGTCAGAAGACTAGTGGGGGTGCAATGGAAGCAACTCCTAAAATTTAGGGAGTTACTATTTTTGGACCTCAGAATCTGTTCGCGCCATTATCTTCGTTTTTGTACGAGGATTAATCCTCTAGTCTGTGCCGAGGTCAAATTTTGAACCGAGGATGGAGAATTTTAGACCGAAAGGTTTAAACAGGAAAATTGTTACATGTATGCCATGTGTCACAATTTGGGCATAAATTCCCAAAAGAGAGAGAGAGAGGGCAGCACAAAAACGAGTTTCAATGCATGGGGGGCTCATTTTGTAAAAAAGGGAGATGGATTGCTGCAAATGGAGAGCTCTTGAGAGCTGGTCTACCTTGTCTATGGTGCACAAAGGGCTGGGCTTGCTTCCTACTCTCTCTCTCTCTCTCTCACAGTACGGTTATGCTGCAGAATCAAGGGCTTTTCTTCTGATTCAGATACAGCTGTGTGGAATATGCTGTTTTTGCATGAGGCAAGAGCTTCCTTTCTCCAAGAACAGGAGTAGTTGTATGCTGTCCCAGCAGGGACAGGTGAGGGTGGTAACCTCGCCAAGCAAGTGCCTGAAACAGCACTAAACCAAAACTGATTCTGGACTGTTCAGAGGGTATTTCAGAGCCCAATTGATGTCAGAATCTAGGGTCACTTGGCCCAGATGATGCAGGACAATGCAGGGAACAGTATGAACTGAAAACAGGTTTCAGAACAGGTCTGAACCAGTAATTACAGTGGGCTGAACAGTACAGGAGATATGAGTTGTAAACAGGTCCCAGAACAGGTCTGAACCAGTAATTACTGCAGACTGAAATGGTCAATTCTGCACTCCAACCAGAAGTTTCAGACTTGGGCAGAGTTTCCCCTCCTGGTCAACTTGAGTTGGGTCAGTAATTGTACTGTTATGCTGTCAAATTTCACCCAGAATAGGTGAAAGACAGCCCATTGTACTTTCTCTTTTTAAAAATAAAGAAATACCGCAAGGGGCGCCTAACTTAGGGGCCAACAGGGTGTCTGTGTGGCAACAAGAGCATTCTAGCTTCCTGTGTTTCTTCTTGATTCTGTGTCTTTAAGTTCAGGTAAAGTGGGCGACTGTTAAATTGGGTGAAAGCATTTATATATTTTGGTTGTACACTACCACCCTTCCCAGTGAACAGGCCGGTTTCATGGTTCCGTTGCCGGGACCGAGTCACTTTTTCCCTAAAGAGTGAGCCAGGGTTTGTTTGGGTGTAAGACACAGAATTGTGCATTATGGCTGATAGAAAGGAAGACACCAGAGAGGAAGCGTCTTCATCATAGGAGATCCCTGTTGTTCATGAGGTGGGAGAGTCTTCTAGACCTCCACAGTTTGTTACTCCTCCTGTTATGGTTGAGCCACAAGTTCTTACGGCTTCTTCTATGGATGAAGATACTTTCAAGACTCAGTTAGTTGCTGCTGTGAGTATGTTTACTCAAGTGATGCAGAATCCAAGGTTTCTGGCACTTTTGCAGCCATCTGCAAAGATTTTGGATCCAGTAGAGGTCCAGGATAAGGGTAGGCATGCTGCAGATTTAGTGGAAACACCAAGGCAGCTTGCGGAGTCAATGGAGACTCCAAGATTGGTTCCGACTGTCCAGGAACAGGTGGCTGAAACGCTAGTTACACAGGCATTGCAAGTTCAACTCGCCACTTTACAGCAGCCAAATGTTGGCCTAAATGGACAGGGAAACAGTTTTTAGGCTTTACCACAGGTTTTCCCACCGACCTTTGTACATCTTGGGTACTTTGGAGGTGCATCTGTATTTCAGAGTATGGCTGGTTATACACCTGGAAACCAGATTTATGTACCAGGAACAGTGTTTGGGGGTACACAGGGTTTTATGCCAAACCCCATGTATGGTAATATAGGCATGCAGCCTGGATTTCAGGGTGTTCAGGGCAATTTTGGCATGCCACAGGGCACTTTTGGTATGGCTGGTTATCAAAATCAGCAAGCAAGTATTGCGTCTACAAGCCCTGTAGTAAGTGGTCCGACAACTCCCATGCCACCTGTTAGTGTTCCTATGTTACAGGCATATCCTACGGACCCTTTAATGGCTCATGAGAAGCCAAAGCCATACAAGGAAGGTGGTGCAGCTATACAGTTTATCTTTTGAGGGTTTGAAGATAGGACTAAGGCACTCTCTTTCTCACAGCAGTTTGATGCCGCATTTGCAGGAGGGAACTTTACAGAGCCTTCTAAGGTCCGGAAAGCTGCTACCTTTCTTAAGGACAATGCTAGTCAGTGGTGGAGTACACTGTTGATGCAAGGACAGGCTCCTACTACTTGGACTTACTTCAAGCAAGTATTTGCTTCTGCTTGGTTGACCAATGAATTTGAGATTGATGTTATGTCAACTTGGCACAATTTGGATGCATCTAAATGCAAGGATCTGGAAGATTATAACAAGAAGTTTTGGGAGGCTTTGCTTCCAAACACTTCTTACAGGGTTGTGCCATTGACCGAGCAAATAGAGAAATATTGCTGTGGGCTGCCTAGGGAACTTCGGAATTATTGTACAAAGACAAAGGTCACCACTTTGACTTAGTTAATTGAGAATGCTACCACAGGAAATGCATTATTGTTGGGACAGTCAAGTGGTTTTGGGGGCAGCATTAAACAGGACAAATCTGAAAAATTTTCAGCAAAGAAGCCATTTGGTAAACAGGTTTCTCAGATTTCTCAAAGCACAGGTAAACCTTGGCAGTTCAAGAAGAAGCCAGCCAAGTCCTTTGGACAGCAATCAAAGGACCAGAAGAAACCTTTTGTGCACAAGTCTCTTGAAGAGAGAAAGGCTTTAATGGCCGAGAGGAAATGCTTTATCTGTGAGCAGACTGGTCATATTGCGTCTAATTGTCCGGACAAGAATAAGAGACCAGCTGATGATGATAAAGAGGACAGAAAAGGAAAGAAGCCCAAACCTTCAGCAGGTTTAGTGCCAGATATGCTGGGAGACAAGCCACATTCACATGCTAATGAGCTCTGCAGAGCTTGGGGTAAAGTTAGGGATCAACATGTACTTATTTTCTTTGATCCTGGAGCTAAGGCAAACTTTATCTCACCAGAGTTGGCTTCTACTTTGGGCATCAGAGCAGATGAGATGGGCTACACAGCAGAGGCAGGGTTGGCATGTCCTGGCCACTCAGAGTCTGTGACACCCATTCTTGGAAAGCTACATCTTCATGTACAGTCTTATGTTGATGCAGAAGAATTTTATATCATGCCACTTGAAGGCTGTGATGTCTTGTTGGGAATGCCATGGATGTTCAGAAAGCATGGTGTGTTGGATGCCTTTAACAAGACACTGACTTTGGAGCATAGGGAAAAGACTCATGTGCTTGATGTGAAGCTTAAAGGAGAGTCTGTACCTGTTGTATCGGCTTCTGCCATTACATCTGTAATAAAGAATCATCTTTCTGCGTACTTGATTTTTGCACGTGATGTCAAGGATAATGATGAGTCAAATTTTTCTATGTTAGATAGAGAGTCTACTTTCTTGTCTCAGTTCAGTGATTGTTTTTCTGACTCATTACCATCACAGTTGCCACCAGAGAGGTCTCAGGATCATGCGATAGATTTGGTGCCAGGCAATAGCCCACCAAATAGACCTCCGTATAGGGTTAGTGCAGCCCAACAGAAAGAGATATTGAGCCAGGTGAATGAGCTCTTAGAAAAAGGGCTGTTTCAGCCAAATTCATCTCCCTTTTGCTCACCAATGCTCCTAGTGCAGAAGAAGGATGGCTCTTGGCGCATGTGCATAGATTACCGAGCGTTGAACAAGAGTACCATCAAGAACAGGTTCCCCATTCCAAGAATTGACGATATCCTTGACCGTTTGGAAGGAGCATCAATTTTCAGCAGGATAGATTTGAAGAGTGAATACCACCAGATCAGGATTAAGCAAGAGGATGTGCATAAGACTACATTTAGGACCACGTTTGGTCTCTATGAGTTCTTGGTAATGCCATTTGGACTTACTAATGCTCCTATTACGTTTAATCGAATGATGGATAGGATTTTTCATCCATACAAGCAGTTTGTTGGTACATTCTTTGATGACATGATTGTCTTTTCAAAGAATGAACAGGAGCATAGAGAACACTTGAAAGCAGTCTTTGATGAGCTTTGCAGTAATAGGTTGCTTATCAATGGCAAGAAGAGTGAGTTCTTCTTGGAAGAAATCCAGTTCCTGGGGCACATAGTGTCAAAGGATGGTGTCCGAATGGATCCTGCTAAGGTTGAAGCAATTAGAACATGGCCAGATCTGAAGACTGTCCATGATGTTGGAAGCTTCTTGGGTTTGTGTTCTTATTACAGGAGGTTCATTCGCAATTTTGCAGAGATTGCTTCACCTTTATATGCTTTATAGAAGAAAGGAGTCTCTTTCCAGTGGACACAGAAAGAGATTTCAGCTTTTAACCTTCTTAAAGAAAAGATTACTTCTAGTCCAGTGATCATTCTGCCAGATCTTAGGAAGTCATTTGTTGTCCAGTGTGATGCCTGTGGTAATAGCATTGGTGCAGTGTTAATGCAAGATGGCCGGGTAGTGGCTTATGAAAGCAGAATCTTGCGAGGGCCAGAGAAGACTATGCAGGTCTATGAGAAAGAATTGTTGGCTGTGATTCATGCGCTTTCTTGTTGGAAACACTACCTACTTGGGGCAGATTTTGTTGTCCAGACAGATCATCAGACATTGCGTTATTTCTTAACTCAAACTAAGCTGTCAGAAAAGCATGATATGAAGGAACAGTATGCTGATGATGAAGATTTTGCAAGGATCTTTGATCAGCTTGTCAATGGACAACATCATGAGCATTATCTTCTCAAGGATGGTTTCATGTTGATGCATGGTAGACTATGTGTGACTATGCCATTGAGACGGAAAGTTATGACAGAGAGTCATTCTCCACCGTATGCAGGGCATCGTGGTATTGATGCAACAGTCAAAGCAGTAGAGACATTCTTTTATTGGCCTACTTTGAGAAGAGACGTGGATGCTTTTGTGCAGCAGTGTTTGATTTGCCAGAAGGTCAAGTTTGACAAGCAAAAAGCACCAGGGCTTTTACAGCCATTGCCTATTCCAGATAAACCATGGGAAAGCATAGCTATGGATTTTATCTTTGATCTTCCAAGGACACAGACAGGAAATGATGGGATATGGACTATTATTTGCAGGTTTAGCAAACAGGCTCATTTCATTCCTATCAGGAAGAAGATAAAACTAGATCAGATGGCACGTTTGTTTATGTGCAATGTCTTCAAGTATCATGGTCTGCCACAGTCTATTGTCAGACTGTGATCCACAGATGACAAGTCTATTCTGGAGAGGCATATTTGAGAACATGGGTACAACGCTTAAGTTCTCATCGTCATTTCATCCACAAACTGATGGACAGTCAGAAGAGGCAAATTCTACTGTCTTGGATTTGCTTAAGTGCTATGTGTCAAAGCACAAGTCAAAGTGGGAGCAGTATTTGCCTTTGGTCGAGTATGCATATAATAATACTGTGCATTCATCAACAGGCAAAGCCCCTTTTGAAATTGTTGAAGGTGGTAAAAAGGTTCCTCCCATTTTGCATACAAAGGATAAGATCTTTCAGGCAGATCAGTATGTGCAGAGTATGGATGAAATGTATCAGAAAGTTAAGCATGCCCTTGAAAGGACTTAGGCAAAGCAAAAGAAAGCTATTGATCATCACCGTCGTGAATTGTTGTTTTCACTTGGTGATTGGGTATTGTTGCGGTTTGAAAAGGCACGCTTAAAGAAGCGGAAAGGCAAGGAAAGTCTTTTAACTAAGCTTAGTATGCGATACTATGGGCCTTTTCAAGTAACAGAGAAGATTAGTGATGTCAGCTATAGGCTGAAATTGCCTGACAATTGGAAGATTCATAATGCTTTCCATGTAAGTCTTCTTAGACCTTATGTGGGTGATGTGCCAGAAGATATGCCAACTAACGAACAGCCCGAAGTTGAGGAACTTGATGAAATTCTTGTTCCAGAACAGGTATTGGCACACAAGGAAAGGAAAGTGAAAGGCAAAGTTGCTAGAAGGTATTTGGTTAAGTTCAAGAACTATCCAGCTATAGATGCTAAGTGGATGGACGAAGGTAAACTTACAGAGTCACCTAATGTGTTGAAACTTTACCTTGAAGCATTTCGCTTGCAACCTACCTTGACCCCTTGTATCTCTAAGCTGAAATAAATTGTCAAAGTGACAATTGCTCAAGAAAGAAATTATGTACAGAAACAGATTTTGTACAGGTTAACACTTATTGTGTCCATATGGTTTTCTCAGTGCTAAAGAAGTAAGTATTGCTTGCAAGAATACAGTTTTTACTTTTATTGAATTGAATACATGTAACAATGGTTACTCGATTGGGCATGTATTTTGTGAATTGACTCAGCGGGGATACCATTTTGATGTACCGGCCACTAGATCTCTAGTCAGGGTGATGTGGAGTCATCAAATGAGAATCTGCCACTATGGAAATATCATTGTGGTGTACCAGCCACTATATCTGGAAACAATGATGTGGAGTCACATGATGATAGTCTGCCATGTTTCACAGTTAGAACATACATGTGTTAACAGTGTGTTCAGTTCACAATGTTGACTGATAGCATGTATGTGTTGTACATGTGCTGCCAAGTGTAAGTTCACTGGGTTAGCTGGAAGCATGTATGACATTCATGCAAACGAGGACGTTTGCGATTTCGAGAGGGAGGTATGTCACAAGACTGTGACAACTAGTACCTTTTTGTTGATTTCTTTATTATATATTTTATTTGGTTTTTCTTTTTGGAAGGATCCCTCTTAAAATCTAAACGCCTGAGTTGCATGGCCAGTTTGTGAAACGGACAGGAATGTCTAGTGAGTCAAGACTGGACAATTAAGGTCCAGTATAAGTCTGGAAGAGACTGATGGCACCGTAGATTGACAAGCCTGGAAGAGACTTGTGAAAGTGTATATGGACAAGTGTGTTGAAGAACTAGCCTGGAAGAGACTAGTTCAAAGTGAAGATGGACAAATCTCCAAGAGATTAGTCCATGTGGGGTCATCAGTGGAAATTCACTTTCAGTTGAGCTACATTGCAAATTTGGATGTAGCCATAGTCTGCAAAGATGGTCAGAAGACTAGTGGAGATGCAATGGAAGCAACTCCTAAAATTTAGGGAGTTACTATTTTTGGACCTCAGAATCTGTTCACGTCATTATCTTCGTTTTTGTACGAGGATTAATCCTCTAGTCTGTGCTGAGGTCAAATTTTGAACCGAGGATGGAGAATTTTAGATCGTAAGGTTTAAACAGGAAAATTGTTACATGTATGCCATGTGTCACAATTTGGGCATAAATTCCCAAAAGAGAGAGAGAGGGCAGCATAAAAACGAGTTTCAATGCATTAGGGGCTCATTTTGTAAAAAGGGGAGATGGATTGCTGCAAATGGAGAGCTCTTGAGAGCTGGTCTACCTTGTCTATGGTGCACAGAGGGCTGGGCTTGCTTCCTACTCTCTCTCTCTCTCTCTCTCTCTCTCTCTCTCTCTCTCAGTATGGTTATGCTGCAGAATCAAGGGCTTTTCTTCTGATTCAGGTACAACTGTGTGGAATATGCTGTTTTTGCATGAGGCAAGACCCTCCTTTCTCCAAGAACAAGAGCAGTTGTATGCTGTCCCAGCAGGGACAGGTGAGGGTGGTAACCTCGCCAAGCAAGTGCCTGAAACAGCACTAAACCAAAACTGATTCTGGACTGTTCAGAGGGTATTTCAGAGCCCAATTGATGTCAGAATCAAGGGGCACTTGGCCCAGATGATGCAGGACAGTGCAGGGAACAGTATGAACTGAAAACAGGTTTCAGAACAGGTCTGAACCAGTAATTACAGTGGGCTGAACAGTACAGGGAACAGTATGAGTTGTAAACAGGTTTCAGAACAGGTCTGAACCAGTAATTACAGTGGGCTGAACAGTACAGGAGATATGAGTTGTAAACAGGTCCCAGAACAAGTCTGAACCAGTAATTACAGCAGACTGAAATGGTCAATTCTGCACTCCAGAAGTTTCAGACTTGGGCAAAGTTTCCCCTCCTGGTCAACTTGATTTGGGTTAGTAATTGTGCTGTTATGCTGTCAAATTTCACCCAGAATAGGTGAAAGACAGCCCATTGTACTTTCTCTTTTGAGAAACAAAGAAATACCGCAAGGGGCGCCTAACTTAGGGGCCAACAGGGTGTCTGTGTGGCAAGAGGAGCATTCTAGCTTCCTGTGTTTCTTCTTGATTCTGTGTCTTTAAGTTCAGGTAAAGTGGGCGACTGTTAAATTGGGTGAAAGCATTTATATATTTTGGTTGTATACTACCGCCCTTCCCAGTGAACAGGCCGGTTTCAATACGTGTTAGTTTGGTGACACTAGAGAAGTGGCGTTTAAGTATACCTAATTCCAATCTGATGGTCAAAGATGGCACAGAGACACTTGAGAATGGAAGTTGCCTGGCCAATTTAATTATTGGCTAGTCTGATTATTTTTCAGGCGCCGAAATAATTATTAGATTAATTTTCAGTATTTTAAGACTGAAAATTAATATTTAATTATAAAAAATGCTGAAAAAACCATTTGGGAAGGCTACCACTTGTGAAAAATGCCTATGCAAGACTGAAAAACGTCTTTAGAGGCTAGAGAGAGGCATTTCTATAAATTCAGCCTGCAAGAGAGAGAAAGGAGAGGCTACCGGTCTGATTTGCAGCCATTGGAGGACCTTCTGAGGCAGCTAGGAGCAAAAGAAAACCAATCAATAACAAGAACTGCACTCCAGTGAAGGCAAAGACCGGTGGTCGGTATCCACTTCTCTTCTTCTTCCGCTGCATCAAAATCTCGTTTTTGCAGATTTCAAGTGTTTCAACTTGCTGCCCACACCCCGTTCGCAGAGGACATCTCAACCGAAGCTGTCCATTGCTGTCTCCATCAGTTGGCGCCTAATTTCCAGCCCTCTTCACGCAGGAGCTGATTCTAGCCAGGCAACTACTGTTCCTGTGCAGTCCTGCTGCCGTACAGCCTGCCACATCATCATAGTCCTACTGCCTGCGTTTTTTATCTTTCTCTCTCCTACTAGCTGTTCTGCCTGCATTTTTAATCTCTCTCTCCTACTGCTTGCGTTTTTAGTCTTTCTCTCTCATATAGGCTGTCCTGTCTTTCTCTCTCCTGCAACCTGTCCTGCCTGCGTTTTTAGTCTTTCTCTCTCCTCACTTGCATTTTTCTACTGGTTGCAACCTCTTACTGTTGGTCGCATCCTCCTCCCACTGGCAGCTCACTTCCAGCCCTTCTACTACCCTCCCACCCCTTGAGGCGGACATTGCGGTTCATACTTCTGTTAGCCTGCTCTTATTCAGTCTCAGACTGTCATCTCCTGGTTGTGAGCTCCTGTCAGAGTCTGACAGGAGACAGAGGAGCTCTGTCAGTGTGTTTTCAGGCTGCCTTAGTATGTATGCAGCCCTGGGCATTTTACAGCCCAGTTCTGGGCTGTTTTTGGGGTGACTGCCCATTATTTTGGGCAGTCGGACCAGTTCTGGTCAGTCGGACCAGAACTGGCCAGTCGGACCAGATCTGGCCAGTCGGACCAGATCTGGCCAGGTCGGCCAGTTTAGCTGGTCGGCCAGTTTTCTGGCTGGGGGCTATTTATAGCTGCCCCCCCAGTCAGTCCAGCATTCATCTCATTCATGCTCTGCAGGTTCAGCACTGCTCCCTCCGTCTCCGTCTCCGGCATTGGTGCTGCCTCTGCTTCCAGTCTGTCCTGGTTCCCTCACTGACGCTCCGGGCTGCGTGCAGGGACTGTTCTGTCCATTCCAATGTATTCAGCATTCATCTCAGTCAGTGCAGATTTTCTTCCTTCATTCTCTGCTTCATCTCTCCTCTCCTCTGTGTTCGTGTTCTTCTTTCGCTGCGCACTCTCACATGGTATCATCGCCTGATTGAGAGCACGGAGGACGCAAGAAATACCTTACTGCTGCTGTTCACAGTCCCACATCAGCCAGGCGATTCCTTCAGGAGGCTGCCAACAGGTCTACACCAGCCAGGCGACTGCATCAGAAGGCTGTACAGCCTGCGTTTGCTGTACACAGGGGCTGCCACGTCATCCAGTGACGCAGCAAACCTGCGTTTGCTGCCAGGCGACTTCCTCTGCTGCAGGGCGACCCTCCTACAGCCTGCGTTTTGCTGTTTTGCAGGTCGCTTCTACCCTGGCTGCTCCTCTCCTGCAGGCGACCTCTGTCTGGGCAAGTTCCCGGTGCTGGTGGTCTCGTTTCTGGTGTTAGCCATCAGATCTATTTGCGTTTTGCAGATCCAGGTGGCTGTAGGCACTTTCTGCCTGCATCTTGGTGGTTGGTGACCACACTGTTGGTCCTATTTCGTCAGCAGCACAACTTTCTTTGGTATTTTGCAGATTGGAAGATGTCTTACCAGTTTTCAGGCTTTGAAGACTCAGAGGATGAGCTTCTTTCTCATCATTCCTCTGAGCGGAGGCGGGACTATCGTGAAGTTCGACAACGGGATGACCCTCCTCGCACTCGTCCTTCTTCAGTCCATGCATCTCAGAGGGTTCCATCTACTGCGAAGGTTTCTTCAGTGAAGACTGCATCTACTGTGCGGATGCCTTCCTTGATTCCCTCTATCCAGGTGCCGATTCTCCCTTCCTTTCCGAAGGAAGACAAGTTGGATGGTTCCAACTATTCCCTATGGTCATGCAAGGTGGCTTGCATCCTTGATACCTTTGATCTGTGGGATCTTGTTTCTTCGCCCATCGACCGACCCCCCGTGGATTCGTCCGATGGCACCTCTATGGACCGTGCAGCCTTATGGGATCGGCTCAACTCTCGAGCCCGTTCCTTTCTTTTTATGAGTCTCCATGATTCTGTTCTTGTACATGTTCACAGGTTAAAAACCGCGGCGGAAGTATGGACAAAGCTTGCGTCTTTGTATCAGCACAAGACATTTGCCCACAAGATTTCCCTGGAGAAGAAGTTGCAGATGCTCAGTCTTGATGGTTCTTCTTCCATGAAGGAGCACATCACGAAGATGGAGGATATGCGAGGCGAGCTTGCCTCTCTTGGTCGTCTGATATCGTCTGAGGATATGGCGATGATTCTGTTGACTCAGCTGCCATCACCCCGCTATGATGTCTTCTACACCAGACTCATCACCACGAGAACCCGTGAGACTCTCCTATGGGAGGAGCTTTCCCCGCTTGTCTTGGAGCATGACGAGCGACTCAAAGAGGTGGGAGCCAGTGGCTCCACCAAGGCATTTACGGCTGCCACAGGTGGTGGCAAGAAGAAGAAACAAAAGAAGGAGAAGTCCAAGGACAAGAAGGAGGAAGATAAGAAGGATGCGAAGGAGAAGAAGCCCAAGTGTCCCCATTGTGGGAAGGGCACTCATCCCGAGGAGAAGTGTTGGCAGAAGTATCCCCATTTGAAGCCTAAGGAGAAGGACTCGAAGGCGGCCCCAGCCACAACAGAATCTGCGTTTGTGCATCTCTTTGTTGAGGAAGACACTGCCCTAGCTTCTACCACTCCGGAGAAGCCTTGGCTCGTCGACAGTGGCGCATCTTCACATATGACCTTCCGTCAGGATTGGCTTCAGGATCTTCGTTCCAGAGGGGGTACAGTCACCATTGGTGACAATTCTACAGTTCCTGTTCATGGAGTGGGGACTTTACCTATGTTTTCTGACAGGCGGTCTTCCTCCGCCAAAGTGCTCTATGTGCCTGATTTGGGTTTTAACCTATTATCTGTGCATGGTCTTACTCAGTTAGGTACCCGCGTTATTTTTACTCAGGATGCAGTCACAGTGGAGGATGCTTCTACAGGTGATGCCCTTTGGACAGGTACACAGGAGGGTGGGCTTTATACGCTCACAGCCTTGGCTGCGCGGACTTCCCATGAGCTTGGGCTACTCTGGCATGCTCGGTATGGTCATTTGAACCTTGATTCTCTTCGCCGGGCTTCTAGGAGGAAGATGGTGGAGGGACTTCCTGATTTCCCTCCTCTTCACACTTTGTGCCCTAGCTGCTTGAGGGGCAAGCAGCACAGGCAGCCTCACCCGCAGGTTGCTTCTAGGAGGGCTACTTCACCGCTTGAGTTGGTTCATACCGACCTTTGCGGACCTATGGGCACGGCCTCCCTTGGGAAGGCCAAGTATTTGATGCTGATTGTGGACGACTTTAGTCGTTATGTGTGGCCTTATTTCTTGGAGTACAAGAGCGAGGCGTACTCCCGTTTCTGTGAGTGGCAGGTGTTTGTGGAGACCCAAACAACTTCCAAAGTCCGTGGTGTTCGAGCTGATCACGGTGGAGAGTTCACTTCTCACCTTTTCTCTCAGTTTTGCAGGGATCATGGTATTCGGGTGGAGTATTCCCATCCGAACACACCATTAGAGAATGGTGTGGTGGAGCGTGCGAATCGGACCATGATTGAGATGGCCCGATCTATGCTGGAGCATAGGAGTCTTCCTCATTTCCTTTGGGGTGAGGCGGTGGCTACAGCGGTGCATATACGCAACCGCTCTCCGACTTCGGCGTTACAGGACATGACTCCATATGAGGCTTTCTTTGGGAAGAAGCCTTCCGTGTCCCATTTTCGCATCTTTGGGTGCGATGCGTTTGTCCATGTGGACAAGAAGAAGAGGAAGACGAAGTTCGACTCTAAGTCGAGAAAGCTTATCTTCATTGGTTATAGTACGACCACGAAGGGATATCGGCTCTACGACCCGACGACGCGGAAGGTTGAGGTGAGTCGGGATGTGATCTTTGATGAGGCTTCGGCCTCTGAGGATCCGATTGATGGTTCTATTTCCGATGTTTCTTCATCATCGACGGACCCCCCCCCCACCTTCTCTCCCTTCACTTCCTTCCAGGATCACCCTTAGCACCCCCCCTATTCCTCCTCCTCCTTCGGCTTCCCTTTCCCCTTTGGTGGATGTGCCTTCGTCTTCTACGAGCTCTTCTACCGCCTCTTCGGGATCTTCACGGGATATACAGCCTTCTTCAGATGCGGAGGATTTACCTTCACTCGGTGAGGGGGAGTCCCTCTCCGATTTGGGTGCTTTACAGGTTCCAGAGACCCCCCGGTCTCCCTCACAGAAGGAGTCTCTTAGGATTCCTTTATGGTATCGCCGGCTCATGCAGGATTCAGGTGTTACACACTTTCCTGCCTCTTCTACAGGTCCTCGTCGATCAGCCCGTTTACAGGCCCAGCGGGACAGTTCACTATGTGTGAACTATGCTCTTATGTCACAGATTCTTCAGGATTCTGAGCCTTCCACAGTGGAGGAGGCTCTTGCACAGGATATTTGGAGACAGGCTATGCTGGCCGAGCTCGACTCCATCGAGCGAAACCATACGTGGGAGCTTGTACCGCGTCCCGCGAAACGGAAGGTGATTGGTGTGAAATGGGTCTTTAAGACCAAATATCTTGCAGATGGCTCCTTGGACAAGCATAAAGCTAGGCTTGTTGCCAAGGGTTTTGCCCAGCGTGCAGGGTTGGATTACTTTGAGACTTTTGCTCCTACAGCTAGGATGTCCACCATCCGAGTACTTTTGGCTCTTGCTGCACATCACCGTTGGCCTGTCTATCAGATGGACGTCAAGTCTGCTTTTCTGAATGGCGTTCTTGAGGAGGAGATTTATGTTTCACAGCCTCCTGGTTTTCTTGTGCAGGGGAAGGAGGATCATGTCTACAGGCTGCGGAAGGCTCTTTATGGCCTAAAGCAGGCTCCTCGTGCTTGGTACCAGCGGATTGACCGCTTCTTTCTACAGAGTGGCTTTGCGCGCTCCGCTTATGATCCCAACCTCTACTTACGGGTTGTGGATTCTCTTTCGGTGTTTCTCATCTTGTATGTGGATGATCTTATTATTACAGGGAGCGACACTCAGCAGGTGGAGCATACACGGTCCATTCTACAGCAGGAGTTTGACATGACGGATCTAGGGATCCTTCACTTCTTTCTAGGTCTGGAGATCTATCAGATGGCACAGGGCATTTTTATCTCGCAGCACAGGTACATCTCCGAGCTTCTTTCGGAGTTTGATATGGCTGAGTGTCGGCCTATCTCATGCCCTATGGACCCTGAGTCCAAGCTTTTGACAGCTGGAGTTCCTCTTACCGATCCCACCCGTTACAGGTGCCTTGTCGGCTCTCTTATCTGGCTGCTTCACACTCGGCCGGATATCTCCTTTGTGGTGGCTTTATTGTCTTCCTTTATGCAGACTCCTACCCAGGATCACTGGCAGGCGGCCCTGCGGGTTCTTCGCTATTTGCAAGGGACTCGATCCTTTGGGATCATGTATGGAGATGGGATTACCCTTTCTGGATGGAGTGATTCTGATTGGGTAGGTGATGTGGATTCGCGACGATCCACTACAGGTTATGCTTTCACCCTTGGATCTGGTGCTGTCTCTTGGAGCAGCAAGAAGCAGCCTACTGTGGCACTTTCTTCTACAGAGGCTGAGTATCGGGCCCTATGTTCGACCGCTATGGAGGCAGTTTGGCTCCGTCGCTTACTCGCGGAGATTGGCTTTACCCAGACCGGACCTACGGAGCTGCGCGTGGATAACCAGAGTGCTCTTGCTCTGGCCAAGAACCCGGTGTTTCATGCTCGTACGAAGCACATTGAGGTTCAGTATCACTATGTTCGAGAGCGGATCGTGGATTCGGAGCTGGTGGTGGTCTATTGTCCTACGGCGGCCAATGCAGCTGATCTCTTTACGAAGCCTTTGCCTCAGGCTTCTTTGCTTCATCACATGCGGTTCTTGGGTCTTCAGTCTCTCCCAGGAGTTGAGAGGGGGTGTTAGCCTGCTCTTATTCAGTCTCAGACTGTCATCTCCTGGTTGTGAGCTCCTGTCAGAGTCTGACAGGAGACAGAGGAGCTCTGTCAGTGTGTTTTCAGGCTGCCTTAGTATGTATGCAGCCCTGGGCATTTTACAGCCCAGTTCTGGGCTGTTTTTGGGGTGACTGCCCATTATTTTGGGCAGTCGGACCAGTTCTGGTCAGTCGGACCAGAACTGGCCAGTCGGACCAGATCTGGCCAGGTCGGCCAGTTTAGCTGGTCGGCCAGTTTTCTGGCTGGGGGCTATTTATAGCTGCCCCCCCAGTCAGTCCAGCATTCATCTCATTCATGCTCTGCAGGTTCAGCACTGCTCCCTCCGTCTCCGTCTCCGGCATTGGTGCTGCCTCTGCTTCCAGTCTGTCCTGGTTCCCTCACTGACGCTCCGGGCTGCGTGCAGGGACTGTTCTGTCCATTCCAGTGTATTCAGCATTCATCTCAGTCAGTGCAGATTTTCTTCCTTCATTCTCTGCTTCATCTCTCCTCTCCTCTGTGTTCGTGTTCTTCTTTCGCTGCGCACTCTCACAACTTCACACTGCCCTTACACCCCTTGAGGCAGACATTGCGGTTCGTGGTTCATGGTGGCTGACCTCTTCCTTCTTCAGCAAGGCACACTGGTATCCATGGCTTCTTTACCAACAAATGACCAGACTACTGGGTGCTCCTACTGTGGCATCACCAAACACACCACTGATACTTGCCGACTTCGACCTTTGCTCCCCACCCCCCCGGAGTATATGCGTCTTCCACCAGGCACTCCTGTGCCACCTCTTCTTTCTGGGCCACAGAGATCGTTCTGCATCAGCTATCAGAGTACTATGCTCAAGGCAATAAGATGCATCCGATACGCACTAAGTTCTTTCAAGCACACTACTGTTTTTTACTGCAGGTTCCCTTTCCGATGGAAATCTTGGATCTTAGGGATCCTCTACATCTTCTTCCTCCTCTTCTCTTCTTGCCTTGGTCAGTTGATCTACATGGAGCCACCTCCCGAGATCGAGTACGGGCATATCCTTATGGTTCTTGGCACCACACAAAGTCCGGCATTCCTCCTATGCATTACATGTTTTCTTTATGGACAAGTGAACAATTTTCCCACAAGGGACACTGTCCAAGTGGCACCTGTTGCATAAGCATTGCATCTCCACCTCACTCTTCTCTTGTTTCCCTTTTTGGGCCTGAGAGGGGGTGTTGAGAAACCCTTCACCCACAGTTTACGTTTTTTGCGTTTTTTGCGTTTTGCGTTTAGGGTTTGCAGTCCCAAAAAGAGGCGCCATCCTAGACTGACTATGCCTATTTATAGGCCACTCTCTCATTCATTCACTACGGCTGATTCATTCAGTCCGTCACCTCTTCTCTCCAGCCTCTCCACTACCCTCACACCCCTTCAAGAGGTTATTGCGGTCCGTGGCTGTCTTCATCATCGTCCTTGTGCTACGGCACCCTTGTTCCCTTGTATCACATTCACTCCATGATTCAGAACTTCATCATTCCATTCATCAGAGTTTCTTCTCTCTTCTCTTCTCCTCTCCATGTTTGCTGAGTTCACTCCGTGTTCCTCCCCGCAAACCCTACTATCTCGCTAATACGTCATCTTTTGACACCAACTCCATAAATGTAAGGGGCCACTGCCCCCTCCCCCCTTCAAAGACAACATCAAAGAGGTATGGAAGCCAAGATATGACTCAGGAAGAGAGTTTAGGATAATTACCAATTCACCTACCTAAATGATCTCATCAACATTGAGTAGCTGCTCACGCAAATCCTGTATGTATTTAAGGTGATTTGTCATGCTATTATACTCATCCATGTTCACATTGGCCAGCTCTCTATGGAGATAGGATATCCTAGCCTCATTGCGTGCTACAAATATGTGCTCAAGTACATCCCAAGCAAACTTTGAGGTTCAACAAGATTGAATGTGTGGAATAATTACCATTTTCACTGATAAGGCAATCAAAGATGGTGTCTGTGCATCCTTCAAGTCCCACTTCCTCTGTCCAATCTAACTATTACAACAATTTAATGCTGTTGTACTACTTGTTTTCTGCCTTGGAATGTGTGTCGGGCAAAAGCCCCAAATTTCTTCACAAATTTCAAGGAATTTAAAGAAATTTATACTTTACAATTCGAATTTCTATAGGGATGTCACCTTGGGATGCATGCCAAGAGTGAACAATAGCTGGAATCCACCTCATGGTGCATGCTGGAGCCTACCAAAAAGCACCAAATTTCTTGTGCAAATCGAAAAGAAATTGTGCAATGACGGGTTGCTAGGTGTGGATTCATGCATTGGAGGCCGATGCAAGGAAAAAGCCCCAATTTCCAGGCACCTCGGAAAGCAACCCACAGTGTTTGGGACTCGGTGGCGGCTCGGTTAGCTAAGCAGGTGCTCCAAGTGGCAACAATGTCAATGGTAGCAAGGAGGCTATCGGTGGGGAGCTGGTGGCGCGCTGGCTAGCAATGGCCAAGAGGCGATAGAAGCTATTGTAATGAGGGTGTAGGGTGGCGGAACTGACGTAAGACAGTGCTAGTGTCCAACACAAGTGGCAGCAACATTGGCTGAGCGCAACACAAACTGCTGCACAGCGAGCGAGACAATCGGCACAATGGCCATGAACACCCAAAGGGATACGCAATGCTGTAGAGCGCGCTAGTGGCACTGCAATTAGACAGAGCTGTTGTTTTTGGTTGGCAATGATGGTGGCCACAAGACATTGCCGACAGAGGCGGAGCAAGCGTCAAGCACTAGTGCAAGCAGACGCATGGCACGGGAGAGGGCAGGCACATGTGGCAGACAGGTCAATGGCAGACGCAAGTGGTGCTCTTAAGGCGGCAAATGCTGACAGTGGATGTAGGACAAAGGGTGCAGCAGGCCAACCTAACAGGTAGGGCTGGCATCCCTAGTAGGCGAAGCTAGCGCAAGCAGTTGACTTGGTTGTGGTGGCAATGCTGCCAGGCAGCAATGGTTAGCAAAGTTGGGCAGCAGTTGGTCTTTGGGCGGCTAGAGTCTCTTCGTTGCATGGAGCATGGGCAAAAGCTGGTGCCAGCAGGACCTCATGCAGGGCAGCACTAGCTCGTAGTGGCTGATTGGAACCCACATCAGAGTTCCTCTAATATCAAACATGAGAAAAATACACTAGCTATGGAGGAGAGAGAAACAAGACAATGACAGTGAGTGAGCTCAAGCAAAAAAGTAGAATGTACTTGCTGATCTGAAAAGATAGAGTGAAGGTTGTAATCGGGTCCAAGTTTGGGATGTGGTCGCCAAGTGTAAACTCGTTGCACCAGCCTTATCATACTTGAAACCAACACAGGGATATGCTAGCATTGCGGACTTGACAACAAAGCATACCAACAAAGTTAACTACCATTATGTGCTATTGAGACAAACAGTCAATCAAGAAAAGAGAATCCTCATATATTCCATCAAGTGTGTACAGGGTAACAGACATCAGAACATAGAGTACATCTCAAAAGTTATCTACTCAAAAGAAATACATGACAATGGACTAGACTAACTCAGCTGACCTCACAGTGCTACACTGTATTGAAGGATTACAAGGAGATCATTAGGGTTTAGGAAAGTTCAAGACCTGAACAGTGGGTCGAAGGAGGAAGTAAAGAGAAAGACGGATAGATACGAAGTCAGAGGAGAGAGACGAGCAAGAGGTAACCGAGGAAAAGACCATGTAAAGAAGACTTGAGGAGGAGAAGAAGACCACAATACTTCCTTGATCCTTTTGTTAGCAGATATGTCTGTTCGTGGTTGAGTCTATGGATGTGATTTAGTGGGCTAGGGTATTAGTTTATTTCCTGGATTATTTAGGCATTTTATCTAGCATTTTATGATGGCTATTTTAGAATTTTATGCTAGCTGACCTACTACCATTGATGGCATTATTTCAGCCTTTTTATTCAAGCTCCTTCTCCACAATCATCATTCATCATCTGACAAGTTCTGGTGGAGGGAGAGGAGAAAGTGCAAATGCCTTCACAGCCAGTGACTCACATTGGTTTTGTACTGTCTCATATCTTGGCATATGGATTCCATTTCCCGAGTATCTCTTTGCTTCTAAGTTCTTTGTGCAGTGTTCTTTTCTTTTTCAGTGTGTCTCTTTCCTTTGTCTCTTGTGTTCAACAATCTATTACAGCAGTTTCCCACACTTCCATCACTACATCCACTTCTGGCATGGTATCAAATTACAAGATCATTGTTCCTGCTGCTGTTTTACACTGTTTCGGGTCTGAGTTTTGACTTTTCGTCTGCTAATTGGACCTGTTTCTGACTGCTGTGACTGATCTACAGCTTGGGTGACTTTCCTCTCCTAATTTTCAGCCTGTTCCGCTATTTTCTCAGTGAGGCTGAGGGATTTGGTGAGCATAGAGTTCAGCTGCCAGGATTTCCAAGTAGTAGGTGTCAAGCCATGCGGCTTGCTGGAGCCAATCATGCTCTACCCTCGATACTGCCAGCTGTTGTGAAAAAAGCTCAATTTGTTCATCTTGTCGACTAGTAGCATCTTGGAGGGAGTAGATGTGCATCATGCACTTAGATGCTAGGGCCTCTGACTACATCAATCTCCCTTTTAAATGCTCCACTTTGGCATGTAGCTTGATGTCGGGCTATGCCTCCTCTACCTTTTTGCGCTAACTGGCCACTTTTGCCTCTATGCGCTGATCTTTGGCCTCCTCCTTGGACTTCTTCACAAAGGTGCGCTTCTTCTTGATTGCGGCACGAGCAGCAAATGCCTAAGCTTGGGTGCGGGGTTTGGGGTCGATTGGGGCCGAGTTAGAAGACATCTATCCTCACTACATGGTCTGGTCCAAGTTTTTTTGGACTATTGACAATATATACTTCATGAGGTACATGACCTCGGCATCAGTATCAGCCAGGAGTTGGCAATGATCACTCTGCAGGACTTCAACACGCTCCAAGACCTCATCTCGCTCTTGCTCAAGGGCCTCGCAGTGCTCCATGAGCATTTGGAATCCTGAGAGAAAGTGCCAGTGGAGAAGTCAAAGAGGTCCAGGGCATGGCTTCCTTGGGGAGCTTCATCATCGCTAAGGGGAATGATTTTCTCTTTGATGATGATCTTCCCTTTGCCAAGTGCGAGTGGCACCAAGTGGTTCCAGGTTGTGCGAAGGGTATTCCCAAGGCATGCTCTCTCTCTCCTTGCTGCTGCACCCCCCAAAATTTTCCCAATATCTCCACCTTGTGTACTTTGCAAGAAGCATGACGAAAGCATTGATCACCTGTTCTGGGATTGCTTAGAACCTCCCACACTTCATTGTAAGTTTTTGTCCTCCTCCAAGCAAGTCGGTCCTCACCACACTGTCATGTGAAACAAATGCTTCTTCAGGATAGGGGAAGACCTGACCCAGAGTCACAGAAAATATGAAATATAGCTCACGTTATGATTATGCAGCATATTATGGTCCTTTAGGAATGTCACTCTTTCAGGCCAAAATAAGAGAAGGAAGGTCAAGCTACTTGATGGCTTTAGCACACGCCCAAAGGAAGCCCAAGTTTTTATAAGCCAAGCTGTTAAACTTGAATATAAGAGCCCGTAGATAGCAATTAGGAAAATTTTGAGGACAATCACGAAATATCTGGACAGTGATTATTTATACATCTCGCAAATAATCCGTATACTTTCTCTTAACATGTTTCAAGACAAAAAATGGAAGAAAGCCAAATCAGTATGTATAGGTTGAGAACCAGCCACTCCAAACATGGACGGTAAAGTTTATCATGTCAAGACCTTCCATACAGAGAAAGTCATTAGACAAAATCACACCACTCAGAGAAGGTATCATAATCTTAAAACCTTCCATAAAGAGAAAGCAACTAGAAAATTCCTGAACCAGCAAGAAATCAACCATCCTTAACATGTTCCATGACTTTTATCGTATGAAAAGGTAATTAGACATGTTCCTAAACAGACAAATGAACCCCACTCGGACGTATCATAGTCGACTCTGCAAAAGATCGAGGTACACGTTCTTCAAGTGTGTAATCAGACCCGAAAGATATGGGGTTATCAACGGCGTGCTGGAAAATAAACAAGATGAACGGCAAGGCAGCAGGATACCTGCGTAGAAGAGGAAGCAGCCGCCATGGAAGGGCCGGTCAGGAGGAGCGGTCTGGGGTGCGGTTAAATGGAGGTGGCTATGTCAGTAAGGTAAAGGTGCCAAAAGAGCGACGCCAAGATTCATTCCCTCGATGACAGTGAATCGTGATCAGGAGTCCAGGACTGAAGTGAAAGATCAACATCCAAAAGCTGCGACGGTGCTGAGAAATTTCTGGCGTCACGACAATGCCTCTCAGCTTCGTTAGCACTTGTTGTGAACTAAAGTGGATCAGATTTTGGGAAATGTTCACCGAAGACTCGTATTTGTCAATGGAGTCCTAGCCTAGTGGTTGGTTTGAGTGTGGGTTGATTTTTGTGGGTGCGTGGTTTTAAACCCTTGTTTTCTACTTACCTTCTTGCACTATAGTCTAAAAGTAAAGAAAATATAGAGGATTTGAGTTGTAATAGACTTACCTACTTACCTTCTCACATTATAGTTTGAAACTTAAAAGCTTAGATGTAGACTCAAGGTTTGAGTGTTGCACTCCTTAAGCTATCACTCCAACTCCTTTGCATCCACTTTAAGAAGCTCCATCACTAAGAGAAGAAGATAGAGAAGAAAAAGAAGTGGGAGAGGAATGAGAAGAGTTTCTCCTCAATCGGTTCCTCTCTCTCTCTCTCTCTCTCTCTCTCTCTCTCTCTCTCTCTCGTAATGTGCAAAAAAGTTTAGACAAAAAGAAAGAAGAATGGAGATTCCAAAGCTTTTGCACATAAGAATGAGTCCCTATTTAATTTTACAATATTATATTCATTAGGATTGAGGTTATAATTTTCCACTTAAAGTTGGGTAGCCCACCCCTTTTGTGGCTCTGGATAGATCCTTCTCTTAATATATGTGCATAACTTAGCTTAATTTGACCTAATTTAATATAACATACCTATTTTTCTTCAATGAACTATGTACGATCACCCCTTTTTTCACCCCTCGACTGCTTGTTGTTAATTCTACGTTTATATATATCCATGCATTCTCATAGAAGCTTAAACCATTTTAAACTCTATTTAATTGGCTTTAAATAACTTTGTGATGATTTAATTATCATTTTTCTCAAATTAAATCTATTTAATAAAATATTCTTAGATTTATTTTAATTTTTAACATTATAAAGATTTATTATCAAATTTTTCTAATTTATCCTTATTAATTATTATTTTTATAATATTATTAATTTTCTTAAGTTATTTTAATTTATTAATAATTTTTAACATTAATTTATTTTATTATTAATTATTTAAAGTATTAAATTTTATTCTTAATTTTTTGATAACTTTTATAAATTTTTTAACCCAAGGATTATCAATATATCATAGATTTTATTCTAACTTTTGGTCAATTTTAACAAATTATTTTCATATTTTATAACTATATTTAAAATTTTTGTATTAAGAAAAAGATAATCATATATATATATATATATATATATATATATATATATATATATATATAAAAGAAAGAGAGAGAAAATGCCTTAATATAAGGCTTATGGGGACCTTAAGGGTAAGGGGGTAAAATGTGTGTCCCCCTAGTCCCCCTCAAAAAGTCAAAGGATTCCCCTCCTAATGCAAGGAGGCATATTCTACAGTGGATTCTGTGAGATTTTTGCGATAGATTCTGCAAAAATATAGGCATATTCCACAGTGGATTCAGTGAGGTTTTACGATGGATTCCGTAAAACTGTATGTATTTGTCGAGGCTCGTACACAAGGTGGATTCCTTGTGTGAAAAGTTGATGGGGACACTTCTCCTTTTTGGGCGTTAGATTAATTTAATGTGCACGTGTTAGATATGATCAATGCCCCACCCTCATTAGGTGCTACCAATGATCCATGGTGCTCAAAGTTGTAAGGCCCCCATTATGAGGAGAAGCCAAATGTGAGCCCGGACATTGGTTGAGTCCTGACTTGTATATCAGATGAGGTCTATGTGACCGGATGGCAAAAAGGTGACAGTTGTGGGTCTAATCTTTGGGTTAGACGGAGTGGTTAAGCTGGTAGCAACTCGAGGCACATTGCATTGAGTTGCGTGGTAAGGGAGTTAAAAGGGGCCCCTATTGTGGGGTCCGGGGGCCGCGGAAGCGGCCCCTCGCTGGGGGGTCCCAGGGGGGACCAGCGGCCCCCCTGGCGGGGGTCCGGGGGCAGTGCCCTCGGCCCGATGGTAAAGGGAATATTCCCTGGAATATTCCCTGGCCGACTAGTGGAGGCTCATATGGTAGGTCGGTCAGCAGGCCGACCTAACGACCTTCGCGGGCTATAAAAGCTAAACCCCTTCGCAGCCATCATTCACTCATCTTTCACCCAGTCAGAGTTGTTGTTCCAGCTAGCCTTAAGCTCTTCACCTATCTTCTGTCTAGATCGCCATCTAAGCTTCACACAGTGGAAGCGCACGGGTGGACAGAGCCATCTTTGTATCAGTTGTTTGGAGTTAAAGAATTTACTAATTCTCCTCTTATCTGTTGTGTACTCTCTATCTCTTTCTCAGATTCTGTTCGCTGCGCCGTGTAATATTTTACAGCACGTGGGTGATTTCACAGCAGGTGATTCTGCAAAATACATATTTAAATTAATGGACGTTTATGTTTAGAGTGCACTCGTATTAAATTAAGGTTAAGATAGAGTTTCAACCTATTTAATTATTTTGTAGATGAAGACTGCTAGGTATTCACTTTTGTGGATTTTATCTTATTATTTTTTAACAATTGTGAATGCTTCAGTTGATGTGTAAAGCAGGCAACAGTGGCGTTGGGAAGCACTGGGTGATAGCGTGTATTCAAATTACCTAGAAGAATTATTATTTTTTATGGGTGCATGTCTTATCATTACATTTAGGCGCGCTTATTTATTAAAGCACTTGACAAACATTTATTATTTTGTATATGCATAAGTGCTCAATTTAAATATTTCATTATTAGACATTGTATTTGGGTTGTATTTGGACACATCCCGACTTTTTGGATGCCTAAACGCTTTATTCTTTATTTGTGCAAAAGCAAACACAAAAGCCAAAAGCATGCTAATTGTATTTTGGGCTATTTTTGAGCTTGGAGATTAATAAATTTATAAATACATGCCTTGTGGAGCTCTC
The DNA here is from genome assembly GCF_053477565.2 of Lygodium microphyllum. NCBI lineage: Eukaryota > Viridiplantae > Streptophyta > Polypodiopsida > Schizaeales > Lygodiaceae > Lygodium > Lygodium microphyllum. Next base: position 45,931,707 of record NC_141163.1, on the reverse strand, counting down.
ACACAAGGCATGGGGGGAGATTATACCCAATTTGTCTTTTTGTCTTATGTCGTGCAAACCTTTCTTCTTACTTTATGAGCTTTTGTAAAATTCTTTGTTCTTGGGGACCTTCGAGTGTTCACTTCGCGCGTATATAGCATCTAATTTGCGCACCACCTCCTCTCACCCCCCCCCCCCCAAAAAAAAGCACTAATAGCGCTAAATCCCCTCCCCCCCCTTCCGATTCCCCCCACAATATGTGTGGGCCCTATACCCCCCTCTCCCTTCTTTTTTTAAGGGAGGAATTTTTTTATTAAAAAAACTTAATAGATATTTTCTTCTTTCCAAACCTATATTAAAAAACTAAAACTCCTCCTTAAGTAATAAGATAAAAAATGCCCTCCTACTAAACTCAAATAAAGACAAAACCCCTCCCTCTTCCCCTTAGACAATTGTTAGGGTGGCCCCTCTTCACAATTTCAACACATAACAAAGAGGGGGTTGCTCTTGAGAGAGAGAGAGAGAGAGAGAGAGAGAGAGAGAGAGAGAGAGGGAGGGTCAACATGAGTGAATTATCAAGAGATAAGGTAAATTCTGTAAGAAGGAGATAGCACCAGTTTGTGCATCGACACCCTACCTTCGAAGTCCTTCTGTTCTAACACCTTTCCCTATCCACCATGGTCCCATGCAAGCACGTTGATGTGGGGGGACTGTCAATTAGCCAAAACATCGAGAATATGGCTGTAAGTACAACTGAGGTATACTATTTTAATTTCAAAATTTCTTAAATAATTTATATTACTTAATTTTTAATCATAAACATTCTTATAAATTAGAAAAATCAAAACTTTTCTAATAATTGCTAGATTTTGAATTACCATTAATATTTTTAATTAAAATATAATAGATATTATATCAAATTTATTAAAAACTAATAATTTAAAGTTAAAATATAGCATGAATGCACTTTAATGCAAGTTAAGAAAACTGCATTTAATTTTTAGATCACCTTGGAAAAATACAAACGGAATAACTACTCTTTATTGCATATTTCTCACTAAATACAAAAATATATAAACTAACATATGAAATAGTAAGGTTATTATTGCGTTTAGTAAAATTTCTAGGCAATGTCAAAAAATATACTAACTTTCATTACCATTTAATGATATACTAATAAAAAACCAGTTAAAGAGTTTAATTGCTTTAAAATAAAAATTTTAAAATTTATTCGATAAATCATAAGGTTAAAATTATAAATTTTCCTTATTTTTCTACATAAAAGGAATGGTTGTTGATAAGTTCTTTCACTGATTGTGGGTACATTAAATTACAGAAAGAGTTTCTAATCATGTATGTGCCTTCATAAAAAATTAGAGGAGATTGAGGCGTGATGCCATCCCCAAGGACCTCTTCAGTTACTCTTCACCCAGAGTTATATATAAATTGCCTAAGGTGGCCGACCAATGTTTAGATACATATGGTCGTTTAGAAGGCTTTCCCTTATGGTAGGCGAGAACCAACAGGGCTCTAGTTTGAGGTTATAATCTCGATCCTTGTCCTAAGATAGGATAGGAAACCTATACAAATCCAATGTGGTTTAACATTGGAAGACTCGAGATGAGAACAAGGTAGGGTGGCAACTCAGTTTTTCTTGGGTTGGTTTGCTTTTAGGAGTGGTTGTATATATGGCAATAATATAAACTACTTTGTTTTCTCAAAAGAATTGCTAGGTGTTCATACATAAGGATGTGTTAATGAATCTTTTATGAAGGTTAATTAAGAAAGTTGTTTTATAATGTTTCCTAGCGTAAGTAGTATTCTTGCTTAGTTAACTAAAAGTGGCCACGTCAAGGGAAGCAAGTAGATGGTCTTCCCGATGATACCATCCTATAGATGGGTGGACCCAGTTTTCCAAGTGGGATTTCCCCAATTTTTAGAAAGAGATAATAAGTGCGACTATTCTTAGGTTTGAGTCTTAGAATTGGCTTGCACTATTTCAGGGATCTAGTGTGAGACTATGCCTTACAGGACAAGGGGTTGACATGCAACTCCCCCTCGTTTCTCACTCTCATTGAGCCAACTATGGTGATCAATATTGGACTACTATTAGAGATCCTAGTTATGTCTTTAGGAACCCATAGGATGTTCCTAATGAGATGAGACTAAATGCTTCACTTCTGAGGTAAACATAGGGAACACCTAGTTGCCTAAATCCATGTGCTCATAGTTAGCACGGATAGTGGCAACTAGAATTGAGTCCCTAGATGACTGCCAAACTACTCTCCCTAGAATTAGGGCCAAGTTCGTTTCACATTGTATTAGAGTATAAATTTTAGTATGCTCCATTGTTAATACGACATTAAGTTAATAGGTATTGATATTTGTAATAGAAATAAACACACTAACTTGAAAATTGAGTGCATGTAAACAATTGGTTGAACACATAAACTTGAAAATGCACGTAAACAATTCATTAAATATCGAATATTTGTTTTCTAGGGATCCTTTAACCAACTTTTGTGCCATGAGGTGTTTCAAGCAATGTACACCGTGGGGCTTGTGGATCCAACAATTTTCGGTTTTGACATACTGTTACCTTGGTTACTTTCAAGGCTATCCTTGGATTGGACTAGTCAATAATCCAAGATGAAAGTTAGAAGTTGCAAAATGGTAATTACTTATGATAAAGTCATGCACACTATTGATAATGATGTAACAAGGGCTTAGAGCCTTGAAGAACTTAGTTTGGTCAAAGTCTTTTGGTTCTTTCGAAGACTCTGAAGCTTTTATTTGTATGAATAATCAGTTGATCAACCAAAATCAACCAAAATATAAAACTATTTTTCTTGAGGAATTCATGGCTAATCTTGTATTTTACATGGCTTATAAGTAAAGCCTTTGTATAGAAATAATGAAATAATATAATTAGTTTCTCTTCTTTTTTTCTTGAGCAATTATGTTTAGTATAGAATTGTGATTTAAATTAACTTACCTTGTCATATATATATCAAAAGCGAACCATGTTATGATAACCTCATCTTTCACACTATGTACCAATCCATCTTGCACTCACTAGATTACTCTTAGCAGGAAGATTTCATGAAGACCTTGAAAAAACTTTATTGTCCTCTTAGATATTATGTGGAGAGGCGATGGACTCCACACAATGTCTACAACTTCATTGATGTCGAGATGCTAGCCTACCTCGAAACTAATCTTAAAAGAATTTTATGGATGGAGAAACCAAAACTTGTTAATATATTTTTGTTTGAGGAATCAAGAATCAAAACCATCATAAACATAAATGATTGCAATATCTATGAAGATTAGTACATTTATAATCAAGTAACTGATATCATATCTCTTGATAGAACAACCCACCTAGGTAGGTTAAAGCGAAACAACTATGTTATCAAAAGTTTCCTAAACAACCAAATCAATATCACCTTCTCAAAGTTCATGAAATACCCCTTGTATATAAAGGAATACCTAATGCCAACTTCCATGATTGGATCCTCACTCAATGTATTGAAATCTCTTCTCAAAGCTCGAACATTTTACATATTTATGCAATAAAACTTGAGCTTTTATGGTGTGGATAATCTTGTCTAAAATTCAACCAAAATTTTTAGGTACTCCCACCATCAATCTCTTTGGCTTATTAGCAAGAAAAGAATTTTTTATTAAAGCAAGTAAAGTCTCCCGAATTCAACGGGGAGGGACTAAAAATAAAAACTAATGATGAAACGTGGATTGAACAAATGGAGGACTATTTGTGGTTGGGATGAGAATAGCCAATTAGACTATGATCACCTATCTACATCTCACTAGAGAGGCTTGTCTCTGGTGAGAATAGTGGTACCACAATGATGGGGATTTGGAATTGGGGTCATCTCAACCTTATCAACAATGTGTTAGCATAGAAGTCTTATAGGGTACTATGGGAGCTTCTCCCTTAACTGCCAAGACCCACAGACCGCTTATTGTTTAAAGCGTTTCAAGGCAAGTGCAATGGCTACCTCTCACATAGTCCTACGCACTCTCACACCTACGATACGAGTGTAGTGAGCTTACCTCCATGCTCAATCGAGTTCCTCCTCCCTCAAGCACTTCGGTAGATCCACGATCCAAGGTGCAAGCTCAAGCAAGCTCGATCCTCAACAAGCTCTAAGCTCCATGCTCCATTGCTGTGCATGAGACAAGAGAAGAGAAGAGAAGAAGAAGAAGAGAGAAGAAGATGGAGAGCTTCTCCACCACATTCCCTTGCCCTCACACGCTCACTTCCTCACACTCCCTCTCTCAAGCACAAGCTCAAGCAAGTAAGAGCAAGAAGAAGAAGAAGAAGAAGAGGAGAGCTACTTTTGGCCACACACAAGAATGAGCTTCTCTATTCACTTTTTGTCTTTTACACATACCGTGATCCCTTTTGGGCACCCACCCCTTTTTTACATGACCGGCCATTTTAGCCTAGGTCCTCTTTTCCTGTTCCCTTCTATTTACATTGTGGTGTCTACTCTTTACAAATTGCACAAGAGGGAGCGTGGTGCTCTTTTACAAAGATTTAGGGATGCCTTTGCATTTTAAAATGTGCCTCTTCCATTTTGCACTCGCCTTGGGTTTTTAAGGTGTCTTTGCATTTTTGGCCTTTTTTCCTCTTATTTTTGCTATCGAGCCACCTTTTCCCACTTTGCACTATATTTTAAATTTTTCTTTTGCTTCTTTTTTTTCTTTTTTTGACTTTCTTACACTGGGATTAACATTACCCCCTCCTAGTCGAGTGCTAGTCCCATGGCACTTGTGGGCTTTGTTGATGAGGGCTCAGTCAGTTGAAGGGTTGTCATAGAGATCAATGACGGGGCCTTGCCGGGGATTGGACATGGAGAATAAGCATATCAAAATGGTTGAGGTTGTGGAGGTAGAGAGTGGATTGAGTGGGTGATGGGGCCTCCGAAGTTGATGGGTTGTCGTTGTTGGTCGAATTCACCTAAAAAGGAAAAGAAGATGCACTGCCTAGGGGGTGTGTCTACATTGTCGTGCAGTGCATTGTGTCCGTACCAATGGAGCTGGGAGTTGGGTCGAACTATAGACCAAACTAAAGGAGGCCAATGCCAGGGGTGTTGTCCCACACTTGAGGACCCAATTCTTGTAAAGGGAAGGTGCTGTGGGTGTAGCTTAGGGAGACATGTCTAACCATAGGCAAGTGTGACCTCCCTAGGTGTGTCCTACCCTTGATGAGCCCTAAGTGTGAGGTAGGGGAACATTAGGGGCCAAGGGGTTAGGCATGAAGCCGGCCAATCGAGGCCACTAGATGCACCTAACTTGAGAGCCCCTAGGTGCAGTGGTTGTGGCACTCTGATGTTATAGTAGCGGACTTCATTTATTCTTTCCCTTTTTTCTCATTTTCTCATTTCTTTTATTTTCTTTGTTTTCTTTTTCCATTTCCTTTTTTTTTCTTTTTGATATAAGTATGAGGAGACAAGATAGATGTCATCCTCATGATCTTTAGGAGCTTCACGAGGAGGCCTAAGGGATTTGCTAAGAAATGTAAGGCTTAGCATGTAGCCTTTCTGATTAATCCTTACATTGAGTAGGGTATTAGAGAGGAAAGGATGGTTACATTTCGAGAACCTACTATCACTCATATTTTCTAAGAGACTCATGCAAAATGTTGGCAAGAGAGCAGCCCTTAGCATTAGGTGAATCATTGCACAACTATCTATTTTGGCATTGATGTCAAAGTAGAGCATTGGTAGGTGCTCTTCTTATGGTATTGGCTTTAGTTTTAATAGGATTTGCAAGAGACTGAGGTAATTACATGTGGTAAGGAAGGCGAGGTTAAGGCATGCTGTAAACTCATCTAGGAAGTAAGTGATGGAAGGTTCGAGGTATTGAGCTCCAAAAACAAGGCACTCTTCAGGGCTAGAGGTGTTGACATTATAGATCAAAGGGAAGTCGTACCTGCCATGCTTCCCCTGGTCAAAATCCTCACTGTGGTGCCTCGGGTAAGCCATGTAGGTGGGTCATTTCTTTCATATGGGAGAGTATTACAAAACGCCATCCATGCCTCAAAATTGTTGTCCCAGATCTTCCGGTGCCATTTAGACTAGGACTCGTAGCCTTTGACTTTTCTTGGCTCCTCCATTACCTTATCCTCCTAGTTTTGAGCAGGTTTTCTCCTCCATAATGTGGGATTTTTTACTCTCTCATCTTGCCACCGCTTCCTAGCCTCTTGGAGATTTGTATGGCTCCTTCAACCACTTGTGCAGGTAGCACCTTATTCAGAGCATTAGGGTAGAATAATTCTAATTCAAATCCTATTCTCCCATTGTTCCTAGTGATTCAACTCTCGTGCCCATTGATAGTTGTTCCTCAATTTGCAGCATTTGGACATCACATGCTGTTGTGACTTGGCACTAAAATTTCTCCTTGTGAGATAGGCCAATTCCTTGCATTTTCTTTTTGCCTCAATTATTCTTTCCATGGCGCCTAGGTCTTCTTCTTGGCCTTTTGCCTCTATTGATGGAGGCAGGGGTAGGCTCTGTTCAGCAAACTACCCTTTCAGGTCATCAAGTGGCTCCAAATCATGGCCTTCCTCCATTGGTGGTTCTGCTTGGGTGGTTATGGTTGATTGTTCGTGCTGTCCTTGGCCTCCAATTCCCAGCTTCTCTAAGTCTTCTTTAGAGAGCCCTACTTGTAGTAGAATTTGCCTTTGTTGCTCTAGACTTGGGCTCTATAGAGCAATACTTTATGTCTAGAGCACCACCACGTTACTTTGGCCCACTTAGACTTTTGAGGTCTCTTGAGTGGCGGCAAGTGCAATAGTCAAGGTTGGAGATGGTGGGTGTAGTGGGTCCTTTCCCTTGCCCATTACGATGGGTTATTGAGTCTTCTCTTTTGCAACAATCCTTGATCATAGTTCTTCCCTTAGGCTTCGGCAGGAGGCTCCTCAATTGACAGCCTTGTGGCCAAGGCTAGCTACTCACCATCTTCTCTTTTCAACCTCTCCTCCTCCTCTAACTGCTTCCTCTTTCTTTCCTCCTCTGTTTTTCGAGTTTCTTCTTCAATCTTCTTCGGCCACTCATTCTCTTCCTTGTGCTTCTTCCTTTGCTCATCCTCCAACTTCTTTGACTCCTCTTTTGCAACTTCTAAGTCTTTGTCTTTAGTTCCTGTTGTCTCCTTCTTCCTTGGAATTTCCACCTTCATCTTTCCTTTTCCTTGGCTTGATAAAGCTGAACCCTCCTCTCAATTCCCACTGGTAGTCCTTTCACTTGAGACCTCTTATTGTTGATGGGCCTGGAGCCTTGGCTTGATAAAGCTGAACCCTCCTCTCAATTCCCACTGGTAGTCCTTTCACTTGAGACCTCTTATTGTTGATGGGCCTGGAGCAATGCTTCTCTCTTTCTTGTAGCTTACTCAGCTTCTTCTCTTTGCATCCTTGCTACTTCTTCGTCTCCCATGTTTCTTGTGGAGAAGGAGATTGTAGTTTACATCTATAGTGGTGATTGGGTTGGTGGTTCATGGGCAGGGGATGTGCGCTAGAGTCTCTTCCACTACTTCTAGTTTTTCCAGGTCTCCAATAGCCCCCTAGATAATTGTAGTGCGCACACCTCCAAATCCAATGCTTGAGGCCTTGGCCAATGGTTTCTTCCGTGCCTTCCCCATTGTGGAAGCCGAGGACTCCCCACTTGCTAGTCTTGCATATGTGGCTAGTGCCTTTGTTGAAGCTTCAATGGTTTTCGGAACATAGCCATTCCAATTCACTTCGTCTAAGGACTTTGGCTGCGAGGCTTTCTAGCAATGGCACTCCAATCCTACTCATTAAAGTGTTATACCTCTGATTGGAGAATAGACCATGGATTATCTTCACCTGTAGCCTAACCTCAGGGTTTGGAATGTTAGCTAGGCTGACTTCGTCATTGGTGCAGACTAGGGTATTGTCCATTCCTAGCATGCTATAGACATATCTTTTAGGCTACCTCTCAATTTTATTGACCAAGCCCAATGCTCTTTCCACCATTTCAGGGGTCAATTCAACTTCAACCCTGTGGGTTTCTTCTCCTTGACTCACCATTACAATGCCACGGTTTCTACCAGCATCAAAAGTTTGTAGGAATTCCATGCACTTGTTGTAATCCATAGCTTGTCCAACATTCTCTACATACTTGCTCAAGTTGCATTAGTTGACAATCTACTTCACAACCTATTCTTCCATGACCACATCTTCCAAGTTCGAGATTTTCTTGAACTTAAGCTGGTTGAAAGCCCTTATTTCTACCATTAGGACATACTTCACTTGCTCTTCTTCTGTGAACGCAAGCTTGCTGCCTTTGTCTTGACCTGCCATGTTGGATTTTTGTCATGACATCATAGCTCACCATTAGTTTTCTTAAGACTAGTCTTTGCAACAAGATAAGTAAATAATGAATGCAAGCTATGGAAATGTAAAATGCTTAAGTCTAGAATGAATTTTTTTTCTTTAAGTAGTCCATACATTCCAACAAAAATTCCTTGATCATAAGTTGACTTTCATTCATCTTTTTAGCTTTTAAAATTCGGTTGAGATTTTTCCTAGATCATAAGTTGACCTTCATCCGTCTTTTTAGCTTTTAAAATTCGGTTGAGATTTTAAGATATGTCTTCTTTTCCACATTACCCACTCCCCCCAGGAATTATATTAATCCTTCCTAGGATTAGATGATGAAGGGTTAAGGGCATTAAGCGTATGTTGCAGTGCTTCACTTTTGCATGAGCCAAGCATAAAAGTGTGGGTTATACTCCAAGTGAGCATGTTGGTCCATGTCGTGAGGTTGAATGCCTACATGTGTAGTGTAGGTTAGGACATCAATGATTATAGGAAGTCACTGGAGTTGATCCTGCTGGCGATGTGTAGCTCTTCCTTAGTAAGGATTCAATCTAAATAGGGGTGGGCCATGACATGATTTGCTAAGGGTTGATTGCGAGTGATGGCCAATATTCTCAAGGAGGTAGGAGCTACATAAGTGGGGTTATACTCAGAGATTTTGATGGCATGTCTCTACTCGGCATTGGTTATAATTGGGCAACCCTCTTGTTCCCATTGGAGACAAAGAGCAGACCGTTTATGTAGAAATGAAGAGTCAGTGTTGGCCAATTTTTTTAAGTTCTTCTAGCTCTTGGCTTGTGGCAGAGACTTTGCTCTTGCTATGGAAGGTGATTACCCTCCGTTTATGATCTTGCTCTCGAGAAATCTCATTGGCGATTAGTTCCTCAGCTACCATGGGGACTTTAATAAACATGAATTTATATTTTTCTTAGGTACATGGCAGCATGCATACATCAATTGCTAAAGACTCTTCTAGGAGACCTAAGTCCAATCGCTCATAGCTTTTAGTAAGCATTTGGAAGGTGGCATCCAAACGTCTATTGCAAGTGACAAATCATCCCCCATGTTCTTGGCTAAATCTGAGGCCAAAGTGAGAATAGATCGATTCTCATAAGAGGGTCTAACATAGCCTGCAGGAGGTTGGGGTTTGACTGGGCTAGATAACTCAGCAATTGATGCCTAGTGCGTGGATTGGTCAATAGAGCGCTCATCAGCAACTTGTGTGAGGGGCTTGTCTTCTTGGGGCTTTGAGGTTGCACTACTTCCTACTTGTGGAATAGCAAGGACACTAGAGTATCAAGTTATGTTGGTTTAGGGACAACAGGCTGTAGTTTTGGTCGATAGACCCGTTGAGGCTCTATGGGTTTGGTGGCTTTTAGTTTAGGCATCTTCTCAATTCTAGGCGGCTTAGAAGGTTTTGGAGATGGGCTAGGAGTTGGTAGGTGAGGGGCATGCATGCCACTCATAATCTTAAGCAACCAAATCCAGTTGTTGCCTTCATAATAGCATTGAGCACACAATAGGACTTTGGGCACCCATTGCGGCTTGGCCGTTCGTTTGGTTCTATACCATCGACTTTGTCTCCTAGGATTAGGGCGTGATGTTCGAGAATTATGGGTCCATGCAAGTTGGCTTTTAGGTGGCCATGATTGTCATTTAGGTATCCATTTGAGTTGTGGCTCAATGTTTTAGGCCATGTCTTCTTTGGGTTGCAATTGGTTTGTCCTGGTGGGGTGGATTGAGTCATGAACCCCCTTTTTAGACTTTGCACTAGGTTTCCCTACACCGATAGCTTGGGGACTTAGATGGATCCATGCTGCCCTTGTTGAAAGTTGTCACTATACAAACACTGCTAACAACAAGGTGAATGCATTGCGAGTCATAGTTAGCGTTGCAACAATGGGCTTGCTTCTTGAATGTGTGACCCATTAGCGATTCCCTACCAGAGGCCTTAGTGTTAGGTAACACATAGAATATCTTAGGGAGGCATTTAGTCTCAATAGAGACCGCTACTTTGCCCTTTCCTAGCAGTGGCTAGGACTTCCTCCCAAACGAGTTGACCTTAGCATTCGTGGGCTCAAATTGGGGCTAACGAATGAGAGTCAAATGCTCATGGGTAAGGATGTTGAAGTCAACTCCCTCATCAATAAGCGCATCCAAGGTGTGTGTCTTTTGAGCAGTGAGATTGTTATTTGCAAGTAAGCAGGTTCTACTACATCCTCGCCCGTATCCTCAATCTCTGTGATAGTGGCCACTTTCACATTGACAAGCCGTTTCAGCATTGGTGGCTCATGCAACGAATGGGTTGGAGGGTAGTACTTCTTGAGGTGACTACCATTGAAGAAGCCTATACTCTCTCCCTCTAAGGTCTCAAGCTTGACATTGCTTGTTTGAGTAATGTTACAGACTTTGAAAGGCCCTAATCCTCTGAACTTCATTTTCTGCTTATGGCCCTTCACAGTACAACAATACGAGGTCGCCTTGCTCAAAGTCACATTGTTTGACATGCTTGTCAAAGCAACTCTTGCATTGTGCTTTTTCACAGGTTAGTGCATGGGTAGCTAAGTTCCGGGTCTCTAAGAGACATTCTAGCTCTACTAGGTGTTCCGTCCATGCCTCCTTTCCATCCCATCTCTCTTGTACTAGTACTCTCAAGATTGGAATGAAAAACTCTACTGGAAAGATCACTTTAGTCTCGTAGGTCAGTTTGAAGGGTGTTTCCTCCACTGCCATCTTGTAGGCTATCCTATAGCCCCATAGTGCTGCCATGGGCTTGTTATCCTAATCGCTGCATGAGGCATAGACCACTTTTGTTAGGACATTCACTAGGATTTTGTCTGTGGATTTCACCTGCGACCATTGGCTTGAGGATAGTAAGGTGATGATTTCCTATGGATGATCCAGGAATGTGGATATCAAATGAACAATCACTTCATTAATGAAGTGTGTGCCTTGGTCACTAACTATCTCAATGGGGCAACCGAATCGTGAGATCACTTGCTCCCAAAGGAACTTAGCTATAATCTTAGCATCATTCTTCTTGGTGGCTCAAGCTTCACCCCATTTCGTGAGATAGTCAGTGTGGCTACTATGATGTACTTGGCCTAGGAGTATTGTGTTGTGGGGTTGATTGGCACAATGAAGTCGATTCCCCATTAACTTTTTGAAAGGGTTATCATGCTATGATTAGGGTCAACTCCATCTTTGTTGAATGCTGAAATGACTAGATTTTTTGATTGAATTTTATTGTTTTTTAGGTCTGAATGGTTAATCTTTGATGGATTTTGAACGATGTTTAGTTGTTTTGGAAGTGTTTGAAAGTGTTTTTGGATGATATTGATTATTTTTTGCAAGCTCATAATGATTCTTAGTAGAAGTATGAGGCTCTGTGATGTTTTGATAGGTTCTGTTGAGGTTCTGATTGGTTCCGATACCTTCTGTTTAGCTTCTATTTTGTTATGATTTTCTTCTGTATGAAGTATGGATTGATGATTGATGAAGGTTGAGATATTTTGAAAGCTTATTGAGTAGTTTTTGATAGTTTGGAATGGTTTTAGTATGAGTTATGAGGTTCTAATGTTTTCTGTTAACCCTTTGTAAACCTTCTATAGAGCCTCTGTCTCTGCTCTGTTTCTATTTTGTAAATCCTCTATAAGTGTTCTGTGATATGAGGTTGTAATTTGGAAAAGTTTTCTAACTTTTGGAAAGGATGAATCTAAGTTCAAAAGAGCTAAAAAAAATGGAAGAAGTAGCTGTTGAAGACTGAAATGAAGTGACAGAAGCGAGCTATGAAGAGACATTGTAGTGACTCTGGTGCCCTTTCATACCTCCCATACCTCTTTGGGAGGTGCATCCACGACCTAAGAAGGATTATTATGAGTGATTATTGAGCATTGTAGTAAAGAGATGATGTACTATTGAGTGAGAGAGAAAGAGAGAGTCAGAGATAGCCAAATATATCAAAACAATGTATCTATCTATGAGAGATTGAGAGAGAGAACTATGAAGACAATGAAGATGAATCATACGTGATTATTTCCATTCAAAAATTGTGTATTCTTTTGTGTTTCTTGTTCTATTGATGGATTCTATAATGATGTTGAAGATTATGGTTGATTCTATCAAATCCGTGGGAGATATCTACTATGATGCTACATGAAGATTTGTTCTTTTTCTTGTTGTGGTTCTCAAAAGAATAAAATAAAAGCTTGTTGATGTTATAAGATAGATTTTATTGCAGTAGAAACCCCTTTTCCTTGGTGTCTCTCTTGGGGCTCCAATCTTATCTTTATGAACACTGACCTTGGTCCTTTGGCACTCGTCACAATGCTTTGCAAATTTGGCAACATCACAGAATAGAGTGGGCCACCACAGTTGACATTCTAGCATGTGCTTCAGTCGACACATCATGCATTTCGTACTCACACACGTATCTTTGCAAAAAGCCATCTTGTCCCAATCTATAGAGTTGGCTAACAATTAACTGATAGGGATAAATCTTAAGGATAAGGCACTTTAGCTTGGCCTTTTCAATAGGTCTCTTAGGTAATCCATGCTCTAAGATCTGGGCTATGTCATCTGCCCAATATGGCATTAAATTTTCCTTAAACAAGTCTTTTTTGCTGGACATGCTAAACATGTGCGCATTGGGTAGGTCGTCGGCGTCTTCTCCTGTGGGTATGCGGGACATGTGATCGGCCATGTTATGTTTCTTGCCCTTGCGTACAATCATAAAGAAGTCAAACTCTAAAAGTAGAAGCAGCCATCTTGCTATGCATCCTATAGAATAGGGTTTTTACAAGATAAAGCAAAGCTTGATGGTCCACAAAGAAGGTGAAGGGCATAGCCAAAAGATAATGCCAAAACTTCTTTACAACAAATTCCATGGCTAGTCCTTTCCTCTTCATCGTGGAGTAGTTCATCTCTGTATCCATGAGTTGTTTGCTAGCAAAGCTCACCAAATAGTCAAGATTGTGTTTACCAAGCTGGCACAAAACAGCTCCCACGGCAAAATTTGATGCATCAATGTGCACGTGGAATGTTATGCTCCAATTTGGGGCTTGTAGAATTGGTGTGGTAGTGAGAGCCTTTTTCAATTCCTCATAAGCACATTGGCACTCCTCAGTCTACTCGTGTATGATCAACAACTTGTAAAAAGGTCTAGTAATCAATGCATAGTTTAAGACGGAGCGCCGATAGTATCATGCGTGTCCCTGGAAGCACTAAACTCCCTTATAGTTTGTTGGTGGTGTAGCAAGTCGACAATAACCCTAATTTTGGAGAAGCTAGTGGCAATGCCGTTCTCTTGGACACCATGTGCCCTAGGATACATCTGAATTCTACCCAAAATTGGCACTTTAAGGGGTTTAAAGAGAGAGTATACAATCTACACCGTTCAAAGACTGCGCAAAGCTTATCTAAGTGTTCCGCCCAACTAGAATGTGTGCATAGGTCGTCAACGAATATTAGTTCTCGCCTAAGCATGTCCGTAAATATGGCACACATTAGACGCTAAAATGTGGCAGGTGTGTTAGTAAGCCAAAATGGCATGACTATGTAAACAAATACGCCCCATTTCATGGCAAATGTTGTCTTGCGTCTATCACTAGGGTGCACCTAAACTTGGTTGTAGCTCAAGAAGCTATCTAGGAAACTATAGGCTTCTTTTCTTGCTACTCTCTTGAGCATGTCCTTCATGTGGGCAATGGATAATTGTCTCTCTTAGTTGCAAGATTGACTTTTTTGTAGTTCACGCATACTCGGATTTTTCTGCTCTATTTAGGACAATCACAATGGGTGATACCCAGCTTGTGTGCTCAATCTCATAGATGAATTTTACCTTCAATAGTTTATCGATCTCTTCCTTTGATGACTTGAGCATACTTTGGATTCATCGGGTATGACCACTACTTTACTAGTGTTGTATCAAGAGTCATCAGAATGTTATGCGTTACGACTCTCAGATCGACTCCTTTGAGTTCATCTAAGGACTAGGCAAACACATCTATGTACTCTCGCAAGGGAGCAACAAGATCAGCCTCCTCTCGCTCAATCATGTCATTAACTAAAAACAGGGGTCGAGGCTTCTCCCCTTCCCTTGCTAAGTTGACTTCCTTGACTTTAGCAGGCCCTTCTATCGGTTCGCTTTCTTGTCCATACCTCCTCGCTCCCAAAAAGATCACTACCTTATCTCCCTTCTTGAATTTAGTAAAGCACTTTGGTAGGTCCTAGGGCTTCCTTTGTTGTTTGGCCTTTGGTTGTCCTCTCTTTTCCTCCTTCAACCATTTGAGCCTTAGATGGATTGACAAGTTCCCCCTTGGTGCATTTGGTTTTAGGTGGTCGGGGTATCTCTAGATTGCTCTTAGAGCTTACTTCTGATTCTGAGTTAAACTCGCACCATCACTAGAGGAGGGAGTCTCCCCTGGTGGTTGTAGCTCTAAGACTAATTCTGTTCTAAAGAGAGGTGCAACACTAGATTAGACTAGCCCTGCTTACTCATAGTCTATCACGCCTAAGTGATCCAGCATTGGCTCTCCTCGGCTTGGAGTCTACTCTTATTTGTTTGATCACTTGGCTGTTGTATTGTACGCTATCATCTTGGCCTCTTGTTCGCACTCGTAATCCAAATCACTACATTCAGATAGCTCGTCGTTGCCTAGGTCTCTATTCTCAACCCTCTTTTCATTTGTGATTAGTGCCCAATTGTACATAAGGTTTAGGTCATGCACCTTGGTCCATTGCCATTTCAACTCATCCATGAGGTCTTGGAGTGGCTTGAGATTAGTGGCTAGGTTACTGGCTAGCTCCCTCATCAAGTACTCAAGAATCCCTTGGAGCTCAAGTCTATTAGAAGGAATATGGAAAGGGACAGGAGTTTAGGGCTTCTGGCCATCATGCAAAGTGGCTCTGAAGGTGGGTCTTACCCTTTGGTAGTTGGGATGTGGTGGCTTTACTGGACTCACTTGTTGTTCTTGAAGCTTGCTTATAATCCTCTTCTTCGTCCAAAAATGGCAAATTGATGGTGGCTAGCACATGCATCCAATCCCGCTCGTCTCTTCAGGATAGGAAATATACTTCGTTAACAGCCCATACAAATTCCTAGCTTTTGAATCTCCCTTCAAGATAAAGAAATGGCATCTAAGTCGATTGCCAATGTGTTCTTCCAAGTGTCCATCTTGACTCTTACTGCCTCTGATATGTTACCTAGGAATATAAAGCCGTTACCTGAGTCTTCAAGTACTTGTGCGTTCTGCACCTAGGGTCAACCTAGCAGAATGTCATAGTCTACTCCCTTTACGCCGTTGGAGCAGGCTAGGGAAGGCTGTGACAATAGGCTATGAAGTATAGAGCTTCAAGTCTCTCTTTACTCTTCTCTTTGAATTAAAACTTGCTTCATAATCTTCTTTGTTAGTTGTGGTCTTTGTGAGTAATGGCTCTCATATTTGCTATTGTGAAAAAAACCCAGATTTATCAAGCTGAAGCAGTAGCAGATGACTTGCTGCTTCATCCACTTCTTCTTCTCTTCTCTCTCAATCTCAGAACTAGAAAGTGGACCCCCTATTTCTTTGAACAAGCAACACCCTTGCTTAAGTAGGCCCTTAGCTACCCTCAAGGGCACACCAACATGAACGTGAACTATCCTTCAATGGCTGCACCACAACACCTCCTTGCTAGAGCTCCTTTACCTCATATACACCAATGGATGTTGAATAACTAGAGAGATTGGAATATAAATAGGCTGAAAGATTATAGAACTTGCAATGAAGAAGAAAACACACCACTAGCAACCTAGCTCACAGCCATGGCTCTGATACCATGTTGAGAAACACAGACCTAGAACTAGATCGGCTATGGTGAACGCAAGTCAAACACACGATACATTATTAGAATGAGAAATTGTAACTCAAGTGAATTAGGTTCCAAGATAGATTAGCTTGGACTCATAAACACAATCTTGAGTGACTCAAATTGAAAGTACAATTTCATTGAAATGAGTGTCAAGTACATGCCTTTATAGCTTTTTGGATAGTACCACTTTCCTTCTCAGTGCTTATGGGATTTTGGACATCTCTTCCTAGAGCTTCTAGAGAATACATCCTTGTCATATCTCTCACACAAAGCCATTGTTAATCGTTAGACGAACATGGTGGAAAATCTGGAAAAGCTAAAGCAGAAGAAAAAGGCCAAGGAAAAGTGAAACGGAAGACAAAGGCACACAAGGAAAATCTAGAAACACAAGAAGTGCAGAAAAGTCCCAAATAAGGGAAAAAGGTGCACAAGGAAAAGCGCAAGTCAATATTTTTGTAAAAGAGCACAAGCGCATCATGATTTAATTTAAGGAGCATTGGGCTCTCACCCGTGCAATTTGTAAATGTAGACAGGCGGTGGAAAGGAAGCTAGGAAGATAGAAGGACAATGGGAAAAAGGGCCTAGGCCACGGCCGGCCATGCAAAAAAGGGGATAAGGGGATGACCACCCAAAAGAGATTTAGGGTTTTGTATATAAAGTTGAAAAGTGAATGAGAAGCTCATTCTTGTGTGTAGCCAAAGCTTCTTCTTCTTCTTCTCTTGTTTCTTGTCTTCTTGCTTGTGCTTGAGTGAGGGATTGAGGGAGTGAGGGAGAGAGTGTGTGAGAGTGAGGGATCGTGGAGAAGAAGCTCCCCATCTTCTCTCTTCATCTTCTCTTCTTCTCTTCTCTTCTCTTTTCTCACACGACTATGGAGGATGGAGCTTGACAGAGAGGGCTTGAGCATCAAGGTAAGCTCACTATACCCGTAAGGTAGGCATTGCGCATCGGCTATGTGAGAGGTAGCCATGGCCGCTCGGCTTGAAATGCTTGATCAATAAGCAGTCCGTAGGTCTCGGGGTAGAGCTTCATAGCTCCCCTCCATTTTGGTTCCATTGCTGGGACACACAAAATCGAGTCTTGAGCGCCGCGCGCAACGAATCGAGCATAGAAGTAGGGTTTGCAGCCCGAAACGGTGCTTGAGATAGTTAGGAGATGTAGGAGGTTTTAATCCTTGGAGCAAGTAAGTATTTTGATTTGTTGTTGAATATTAGAGTAGGACCATCCATCTCCATCTCTGGTTTTGATTTTGGTTGCATTAGGTTAAGATTAGGATAGGAAAAAGAAGGAAAATAGAAGGGTTCTACTGCTGCTGGAAATAGGGACACAGATTCAGATTTATGGCTGGAACAGTGTGTGGGATTAATTTATGAGGTTATAGCAGGCTGGGATGGGGCAATAAGAGGCCCAGGGAACCAAGAAACACCACATTTGACATTCTTTCTTCTAAGAAGAGAGTGAGTGTGAGAGCCAGGGAGAGAGAGAGAGAGAGAGTGAGTGAGAAAGCAGCGGGGAGATCGTTGAAGTGTCAATTGATTCGAGTGCCACATTGATTCCAGGTATGCCTGGCAGTTCCTTGTATTGTTTTGCACCTATTTAGAAGGCACGTGATGATTCCAGGGAGTAGGCATTGACCTTGAAGCATCGCGCGCAAGCCACGGACCGTTGTCTGCACCGTCGGACCAGTCCGTCCAACACCCAAAATAGGACCATCCGATTTTTGGAGTCGGACCGTCCGACTCCGAGAATCGGACCACTTTTCCGATCCGATTCCCAGAATCGGACCATGTCTCAAAATCGGACCACGTGTCCTAGTCCCAGATTTGGACCACTCGACCCATCGCAGTAGTCGGATCCCCCCTGTCCAACTAGGGAGATCGAACCAAAGTAGAAATCGGACCCAGTGCCAAAATCGGACCACCTTGTCCGATTTTCACAATCGGACCAACCCGTTCGATTCTCATAATCGGACCAGCCCGTTCGATTCCCAGAATCGGACCACCCTGACCGAGTCCCAGAATCGGCCGTTGGCCCACTACCACTCGAACCACCTGACTCGGCCCTTGGACAACCAGACTCGGACTGGCTGAATTTGACATTTGGACCAGTTACATTTGGCCCTTTCTACTCGGCCCTCGGACGGGCCGAATCGGGGATTCCGCCCTTGCAACTCGGACTTGTTGAGCCGAATTTGGATTTTTTCAAATTTTAACCCGTAGACCTGAAACTGATCGAGAGACCATATAGAACCGAAACCATATCATAGATCGACCACTGGGCTGAAACTTAGAGCAAGTAGTTCAAAATTTGGCTATAAACGGTCCTCCGAATTGCGCATGGTATTTACCGTAATGGCCTTGCAAGCCGGGGGGGATTGCCCCTCCTGGACCCCCGCAGAGGGGGCTCTGCTCCCTGCGCACCTCCCCCAAGTAGGTTGGAGAGAAAACATGCGTCATGACAGGTCCTCTAAATTGGACCCTAGTGTAGTAATGGCTCTACAGGAGCATGGATTCTCACTTGCAAAAGAGAAACCAAAAGTCCATACCCGAACAGAGAGAAACAGAGACCCTAGAACATCAATGGGCCAATCTAACCAACAAGGGCAAAAAGACCACACTACAAAAACACATATGTGTTGCATTCGGACTGCATCTAGTCAAAGCGGAAAGCAACAACATCAAGCTACAATAGTGAGAATGACTAGATATGACAGTCCTGATGATAGATGCTCCTTCAATAGCACTGCACTGACAATCCAAGACATCAGTGGAGAATCCACATCTGGTCATGCAGTTGGGGACTCAAGGGCATTTGTCAGAAGGCTTGAATTTACAAGCCGAGACTCAGAAGACGAAGACAAAGTACCACCTGCTTATCTTAGGGTCAAACTCACCGCGAAAAGAGAGCACACTATCAATGCTTTGATTGATGAAGGAGCAGATTTTAATATCTTGACCTATGAATCATGGACCCTACTAGACCAACCAGAGCTCACACTGACTAATGCAATACCTTAGCCCTTACAGGGGACACCCGCAAGCACTCATAGGAAGTGTAAAATCCTTGCGACAATTGAAACTGAAAGCTTGCCTATGCTATTTCATGTTTCTCCAAATAGTGCTAATTACGGGAAGGAAACCCTCCAAGGAAGACCCTTCAAAAGGGCAACCAAGTGTGAGGCCGGCTATGTAGCACAGAGGATACACCTGACACTACTGGGTGTGAGGATAGTCACAGCCTTTAGCAAGGGTGACCTCATCAAACCTCGAGGGAAAGACAAAGAGAGTGCTGACATAACAGTCAAGCCTACTAATGAGAGCAAGGACTTGTTGGAAGAGTTGATACAAGCACAAGTCGAACAACGAGAACCAGTGAGTGAGGCCATGCCTGAAACAAGAAGGTCAAGAGACAATGCCAAGGACGGGCTTTGGACTTACAAATATCGTAGAAGACCCCAAAAGAAGCCCAAGCCTTATAGATAAAGGCATCTATGGAGGGTCAGCACAACGCCACGATGGATATCCAAAGCATTGCTACGTGCTCAAGGGTATCACGCATGTAACCGATGGATTTGGGTGCCAAAACCCCTTGCTAAACATCCCTTGTCGACTGAAGGCCAGATTGTATCAAGAGCAAAGAAGCGTAGGAGGAGATCTAAACGAAAAACCAAGTCTCGAGTCAACAATAGTGGAGTGACCGAGCCCCTCATGGTCGAAATCAAGAAACCAAACGGGACCAATCGGAGGGTAGATCCTCAACCTCGTGCTTGACAAGCAGATATCAAATGTAATCATTGAGGATATGCAAAAGCCACTAGTGCCCAAGGAGCCTTTGATTCCCCAAGAGGATAGCATGCATCATAGGCACAACATTGCTCATGGCAAGGTTAAATGCTCAACAAAGCAAATAGCAAAATCATCTAACAGCCACCAGCAAATCTCCCAGCCAGTGTCAAAGCCACTTAGGAGTCCCAAGTCTCCTACACCCTCTTCCCCTAAACGGACACAGAAAGCACAACAATCGTCAAGTGCGGCTACTCAATCCCAATCTCTACCTACATCAGAGCTTCCAAATGTCCAAGAGGCAGGACACGACACCACCCTTAGCTCTCAACCTAAGGATATGCCTGTGCAATTCACCGTGGCTAGCTCAACTAATACTCGATCTATGCAAGTGAATACTCTAAGGGCAACAAAAGACACGACCACTTCCAATCGACCTAAGGACTTGACACCCCAATCCACCAATAGTAGCAAGTCCATTGGACTAGCTTCTACTACTTCCAATCAGGGATCACAACATCCCTTGGCCATGACAATGCCCCTTGCGGAACGTGTCCTTAGTAGTTTACCTGTGGAGGAGGTATCGCAACCAACTTCATTAACAACTGCAGCACTTCCAAAGCACCTAAAGTCTAGGCTGGAGGAGTTAAATAGAAGGGAAGAGCTAGACTCTCCAAAAAGGGAGGTAGTTGTACCCTCACAACCTAGCTAGGCTATTCAACAGGCCACATCTATGTCCCATAAGGACACACTAGAGAAAGAGAATGTTGAGGCCCAACCAAGCGCATCAACGATTGACCTAGTCTAGGGTCCTGAGTCGTTGAGAGATACACCTTCACTGACCAAGAAAAAGAGGAGAAAACAGCAAAAATAACAACAGTTACAGGTGGTTGTGGACCCCAAGAACATTGACACCAAGAGTGCTGGAGAGCTGAGGAATAAAGCATCGAGTCCATCCACCAATGACCCCATTGATGCCTCTCCTAGTAGCGGTGAAACCTCAGACACATCTATGTTCTCTGAAAAATCAAAGCAGTTGTTACCATCAACGGTTGCTTGCAACACTCAATCCACTGACAATAGAACTCACATTGACCAATCAAGAGGGGATACAATGTTGTCACAACAGGGTGACAAATTTATACCAGTCACATCCAAGGAGAACCATGATGCAATAACGAAGCCTCAGGAGAAACATGGAAACCCCAAGAGCATAAAAAATCCTAGCATTGACCAATCTTGCTCGTCTAGGCCTCGGCCCCTAGCTATGTTAAAGCCTAGGCAAACTCCTAGAACCTTGCATGAGATAGCAACCGAGTAAGCCCTCGTTGAACATAGAAGTGTTGCAAAATGCTTAACCGAGTTGGATGCGAAGCTCAAAGTGTTTGCACGTGTCTATGTCTTGGTAGACATGGGTGCATTCCCTAAAGAGCAGCTTGAAGAATACTTGCCATTTCCCTTATCCTAGGAAGAGCAAGAACATCTTGACGAGTACTATAACAGGCTCCTGCATGAATGCATGCGACTCATCTCTGACGAGAAAGCCGACAAACTACGCTTAACTGTAACATTCAATGATGTGCTCTACTAACCAAATCTCTTAGAGATAGAGAAAATAAAGCAACAATCAGAGGGTCGAAGTCAATTTGAACAACGTTGCTGTGAAAACCGCGTTGCAATGGCCGAACTAGGAGCCCAGATCATGACAGTCTTCTCAGAGGAGCGATTGGCCAAATGGCAGTCTCAAAGAGACCCAATCTATGTGGCACCAACTTCATTTCGAGTGCTGACTGCCATTCGGGGTACGGACTTAGCTGAAACTAGCCAAGAGAACTCTTTGTCTGATAAGGTTCTCACTGAGGAGGAGTTACATGTTGCCAATAGACTCAGAAAAGGTTCCATGCTACTCGATGTTGCAAAATATCTATTGGTATTGAGTAAGCTGCCACGAGTACTAGATGCATGTGCCACACTCCAGTACAATCCAGAGTTCTACAATTGGCTTTTATCCTCATGAAGTGACATGGATTCGTAGATATGTATATAAATAAACAATGACCCTTGTGACCCTGTATAGACAATATCAACATACACAAGCAATGATAGTCAATCGCAGGGAGAAGAGTTGGGTTCAACATGCTAAGCTCCTCATGTCCTCCTCTCACCATACATTTAGAAGTTGTGTGACCATTCCCACCTCCAGGTGGAGGGCATGCAACCCTGATTACCACCATAGGAAGCCCTGACCAACATCTTTGATGGTGTAGACAGGGTACTGTCCCTTTCTATACACCTTTCCCCCTTTCTGGTCTATCCTTCTGAGGATGAGCCTTGCCCCACTCCATGACAACCAGTCCACACAACTTAGCATGAGCCAAGATTTGCTAATGGCTAGAGGCCAAATGAGCATCATCATGGGGGCCATCCCTCTACAACAAACACTGCATGCCTCACCTCTCCCCTTCTCATCATGTGCATTTGATAACCCACTGTATAATCCCTTCCATGCAAACAGTTTTATCCTGCCTCAAGGCCTAATCCTTGGTTCGCATATTGCAGGTCCCCCTACGGTAGCCAACATGGAGCACCCAGTGCAGCTGGCTTGCAAGGACGCTATTCGCCATCGAAGGGAGTATGTAGCACAAGCTCCTTTGCTGGAACGCTACGTACCTACTTGTAAAAGGTATGCAAAGAAACGAGGCCCCAAGCAACACCGCCCCAGACGTAGGCCAAAAAATCCCAAGGCCAGGGAAGTAGAAGCTCAAGAGAGCACATGGGGCATGGCAACACCAGTCGTGCAGGCTCCCACCAGACACTCGGGAACCAGGTGCTCAAAAGAGGAGAGGGCAGCTCGAGACAAGCAAGAATTTGATGCAGTGTTTAAAAGCATTCTGGAAACAGTTGTAGCTAGGGACTACATCATTTAGGTCCCAGCCGACATTTTCCCTGCTCAGCCTCACAGGAGCCCCTCACCAGCACAGCCTCAGTCGCCCGACCACCTAGACTCGCCCCGCCTTATACAAATAGAGTAGCCCTATGTTATTTAAAAGGCTTATCAAATGCTACATGGCCATGACCTTTTGTCTTTAAATGGTTAAGTGCTGACATGTTCCCCGACTGTACAAACTTTTCATATTTGTGTTTAATATATTTCACGTCTTTAGTAAAAGAAAAAGCTAATCAAGCACAGGTGATAAGTATCTAAGCCAAAACCATGGAATTCAGATAAATGATGTCTCCTTGCGTTGCACTGGTTTATTCTAGTTGCGGCATATGCTGTGTATGTACTCTCATAAAGTGAGAAGTGGATGCAGGATGACACAAGTCTTTGTGCGAAAGTGTTCAATGCCCAAGTCACCGCAAGACCACCGACCCACAAAGAGCCGCGACAAAGCCACGCTGCCGAAAGCAAAAATCATCGTGCGAGTGCCCACATCACATGGCCCAAAGCATGATCTTAACCACTTCCTCTTTCTGGGTTACACTCCGCGCCGGGCACTCACGACAGCTGTTACCCCAATTGTACCAACATCGCACGTTCCAAAGAGGGTTGCAATATCTCAAGTGTATCTCCCCATCTCAAACGACTGCTTCTCTAACAACGAGGCTAGGGCACAATCATCACTGTAATATCCATTTCTTGAGCCTTTGAAGCTTGACATTTCCCAACCCATTGAAAGGCTGATAGTCTCAACATATAGCAATGGTTGTACTCAGGCAAGTCCAAAAAAAAAAAACAAAAACAAAAACAAAAAAAAGAGAAAAAAGAAAGAAAGAAAGAAGAAGAAGAAGAAAAAAAGCACAAGAAAAAGAAAACGGAAAAGAAAAAAAAAGAAAAGAAAAGAAGAAAAATATATGAAGCATCCACGATCACAGCACAACACCTAAGGGTCCTCAAATTAGGCACGTCTAGTGACCTTGGTCGGCTGGCTTCGTCCCTAGTTCCCTAGCCCTTTAGCATCACCCGCAATTGTTCAGGGCACATCAAGGGCAGGACATACCTAGGGAGCTTGTCTCGCCTATGGATAGACATGTCACCCTGACCCATTCGCACGATTCCCTCTTGCATTCTGCCTTAATACCATTGCAATCAATTGTGGTAAGCACCCTATTGAAGACTCCAATGAAAGTGTCGTTCGCTCTTCATCGACACCTAATTCTGAATTCTTATCCTTTATCATTCTGTAAGCCCGCCAAGAATCGTCATGTGCAGAATCCTCAACAAACCAACACTTGTGCTAGCCATCAATGCAATTCCCAACAAAGAACAACCCTACCACCAACTCCAACAACCCTACCATTAGCCACCTAGGCCACCAACATGCCCCCAACAATCTTCCTCCACACCACCACTAACATTCCTCCACAGCAACCATCGATGTCCCTTCCACCCACATCTTCAGTGCAGGCCAAAGCCTGCTACCTACGATCATGGAGAAGAAGCTCCCCATCTTCTCTCTTCATCTTCTCTTCTTCTCTTCTTTTCTCTTTTCTCGCGTGACTATGGAGGATGGAGCTTGACGGAGAGGGCTTGAGGTTGCTTGAGCTTGCCACAAGGATCATGGAGCTACTGGAGTGCAAGA
Organism: Lygodium microphyllum; assembly: GCF_053477565.2. NCBI lineage: Eukaryota > Viridiplantae > Streptophyta > Polypodiopsida > Schizaeales > Lygodiaceae > Lygodium > Lygodium microphyllum. The sequence goes on along the minus strand of NC_141163.1, from coordinate 45,907,153 downwards.
GAGAGGAGGGAACTCGATCGAGCATCAAGGTAAGCTCACTACACCTGTAAGGTAGGCATTGTGCATCGGCTATGTGAGAGGTAGCCATGGCCACTCGGCTTGAAACACTTGATCAATAAGCAGTCCGTAGGTCTCGAGGTAGAGCTCCGTAGTTCCCCTCCAGCCACTTATGGGAAAACATCATTTGCTATTCTCAACAGTGCAGTGGCACTATTGGTTTTGAGTGAGACTTTTGTCTCAGCTTTCTTCCTTCTCCTCCTACAACTCCTCTTCCCTATGGAGGCTGTGTCAAGGTTGCTAGCTCCAGGTAATGGGATAACAGCATGCCTTGTCTACACTGTGGTCAGGATATTCAACGAGATGGGAGTGGCCTTGCCATCAAGTGTCTCAATTCCAAATAGCCACAAAGGTACAGATGTGGCATGATAGCTGAACTAGTGGACGGTTTTCATCTAGGGTAGTCGGCATACAAATGAGTGATTCCATACTCAGGGCATCTCAAGTCAGCCTTTTCTCTCAATTAGCTTGCTCTTGTTTAGGGAAATGAGATGAGATGTGTCTAGGGTAGCCACAAGTCCAATAGCATGCGATTGGCTCTTGGTTTTGACCTCCTACATATCTACCCCTTCCCCGACCTAACATCTTCACTGATACTGGTCTAAAATCCATTAGAATGGGATTACCCTCTTTGTCATAGGAGATGTAAGGGTTTACCTATGCCTCTTCCTTGTTTGGCTCCTCAACATAATGCATTGGAGCATCACTCACGGTGGATGGGTCACAAAGGGTCCATGTGGTCTAGGTATGCTCTTAGGGTTGATGTCCATTCTGGGGACAGTTGCCTTAGCATCATTAGGTACTGGAAGAGTTGATGGAGCTCCCCTTCCAAATTGTGGTTCCAAGTAGTATGGCTGGTTGTAAGGCTATGGGTATGGTAATCTTCTCGATAAACGGCGATGCATGGCATCATGGCCAAACCTACCACAATTGGCACAAGGTCTGGATCTAGAATCCATGCAATCGGTTAGGAGGTGGTTCCCTCTACAATGCATGCATTGCACGTGAGGTCAGTTATGTCTCCTTATCATCTCTTGAAGCTTGGCTAGCACTAGCTTTACATCCACCAATTCTTGGCTCAGGTCAACACTCTTTTCTTTCTCTTAGGTGCTCTGGCTTGAATATCTCTCACTAGAGGTTGTGGCTCTCTCCAAGGTTCTAGAGGTTGTGCCATCTCAGCTTATGGTCCTTGAGCTTCTCTCTTTGAGTAGGTCATCCACTCATATGGCTTCTTCAAAGACCCTAGCTAGCACATCCCTTTGCAGGTTCGAGTTGCCCACCAAGGCCTTGTAAAGCTCTTCACTCCTAATTCCACTTATGAATATGGTAGAGACTGCTTGCTCACTAGGTTGCTTTGTGGACTTGGGATTCTCTTGAAGAGACTCTGCGTGTGGATAATGCAGTCTCGAATATCCTCTTTGTCCTTTTGACTGACATTCATTGGTTGAACAATAAGGTTATTTGAGTACCTTGCCTTAGAGAATCTCTTGATGAAGAGACTTGAGAGATTGTTGAAATTATTCCATTCGGCATTATCTAGACTAGTGTACCACATCCGTCCTTTATCCCTAATGTAAAGTTCAAAATCTTGTGCATGTTGAGTAGGGTCTGTTAGGCCATTCACCTTGCATGCTTGCTCAAACTCATCTAGAAACTATATGGATCATTATCGTGAGCTAATACTTGTCGAGGTACTTGGCAACTACGGGTATCTTCATTTGGCTTTTTGAATTCAGAGTAATACCTAGTCCTGCTAGCAACGAAGTTGCCAGGGCTGCTCCTCTGCTCTGCAGTCATGTTACCTATGAGTCACTTTGTGAGAATATTGCTGGCTTTAAACATTATTTCCCTCTCAGTGTTGGGTCCTATCTTGTTTCTATTAGCAAACACTAAAACTTGCTAGACCTCTCGCATTTCTATCTCCTGCCTCAGTCTTTGAGCTTGCTACTTCTGATAATAAACGGCTATGCCTTGCAACGCTTTCTTTGCCAGTCTTCGCTCTTTCTCGAGGTCCACTATGATGTTCTCGGATGGACTATCATGGTGCTCCATTTTAGTCTACAAATCGTATCAATTTATCATGTAATGGATGTTGATTGGGAAGTCTCCCAAGTCGAGCTCACCGTTTTTGGAATTGGTGCTAGATCCTAACATTTTGTCGGTCTCTTGGGCTACTAGAGTGTCAATCAAGTGGATCAACTCGGGTAAGATTGAGTCCCTAATTGTGCCAGCTCCTTTTTCTCTCCAAGAGGCTTTCTTTGAGGCTTAGTATCCTTGGTCACATGTTCAAGATTTGAGGGTCTTCTCCTATTAGTGGGTTCATTCAATTTTGCTTATCTTGTGTGTGAGTTCCTTGTTATTTCAGATAGTTCTCAATTTTAAGTGCACTCAAGTGCTCATGGGATGCTTCCTTTTGTGTACGATGTGAAATCAAGCTTTCAGTTTTCTAGATGCACTTCAAGTGATTTTTTATGCAATTGCCAATGTGTGACTATGATCAAAACAATGTAGTACAACACACACTTTTCTAGTCAACTCTCCTGTAGGTGGTGGTCACTCTAAAGGATGGTCTAAGAGGTTGTGTTTGTAATACTTCCTAGGCCGCTAGGTCACGATTTTTGGAGTTTGGAGGATCTATGAGCCTTTTGATGTGTTTGGAGGGCTATGGGGGTGTTGCTCAGCTTTGGGTTGGGCTATATTTTGTCTAGGGTATGCTGGTTTTGTCAGGTCTCAAGTTCTATTTTTAGTGTCAGGGTATCAGTTGTCCGATTCTAGAATCGAACTCTCCGATTTTGGTTTTGTTTGAGTGGTTGACTCAGACGGGGTCCAAGTTTGAGAGGTTGAGTCAGACTAACCGAGTCCGAGTGCCTGATTTTGGGCGGTTTGAGTTGGATAGCCATTCGAGTTAGATGCTTTGATTGGCAATCCGAGTAGGATGGTTCGAGTCTGGTGACTCAGATAAAGAAGATGTGTTTGAGTAGACAAGTGGCCCTAGTGTCCAAGACTGGTGACTCGGATGAGGGAGGGATGTCGGAATGAATGGAAATTAGATGGTTTAATTAGGGCAATCGAACCTTGCAATGTGTGTCCGATAACGTCAATTACAAAATGTTGAAAAATCTTAGAAAATCTTGCACGCCAACAAGCATCAAATGACATCTAGAACATACATGGAGGGACAAAACACGCTGCGACAAAGATCACCAAGAAAAATCTTCCTCTTTTCTTGTAGCTCTCTCTCTCTCTCAAGCTCTCTCTCTCACTCTCAAATGAGTAAATGAGCTCTCCCACCTGTTCTTGGCCTATCCACATATTCTTGGCCTATTAAAGCCCTTCTCTATTGAGTTCTAATCTTTCCCCTTTCTTCCTTTTGATGCATTACACATTAAAGCTCTTTTTCTCTCCCTTTTTCCTTGTTTGGCCTATTTATTACAACAGTAGAAACCATACTTTGTATAACCTTCTTTTTCTTGTTTTTTCTTTGTCCTAATGTATTCAAATCATAACCAAATGCCTACACTAATCCAAAATACTCATCTAGATCCAAAAAATAAAAAAACTTACTTGCTAAGGAGATCAAATATCTCTTCAAACTCCCTCGCTTCCTACCTATCTACCTCAAGCATTGGTTGTTCGGGGAAAACACTACTTCAATACTTGATTTGGAGTGTGCAAGCGCTCAAAGCTTGAATCCATTGGTCTCAAAAATGGAACCAAAATGTGGGAGCTTCTCATTTGACCGCCAATACCCGCAGACTGCTTATTGTTTCAAGTGTTTCAAGCCAAGTGTAATGGCTATCTCTCACATAGCTATACACTCTCACACTTACAAGTGTAGTGAGCTTACCTCCATGCTCTATCAAGTTCCTCCTCCCTTAAGCACTCCGGTAGCTCCATGATCCAAGGTGCAAGAGCAAGTAGGCTTGATGCTTAAGCTCCAATCTCCATGCTCCATTGCCATGTGTGAGACAAGAGAAGAGAAGAGAAGAAGAAGAAGAAGAAGAGAGGAGAAGATAGAGAGCTTCTCCACCATGGTCCCTCACCCTCACACACTCACTTCCTCACTCCCTCACACTCCCTCTCTTAAGTGCAAGCTCAAGTAAGCAAGAAGAAGAAGAAGAAGAAGAAGAAGAAGAAGAAGAAGAAGAAGAAGAAGAAGAAGAAGAAGAGAGCTACATTTGGACACACACGAGAATGAGCTACTCTATTCATTTTTTCACTTTTATACATACCCTAATCCCTTTTGGGCACCCACCCCTTTTTTACATGATCAACCATTTTATGGAGGGGGGGGACTTCTACAGCAATTTGGGGGGGGGGTACTCCCTGATGACGAGGAGGAGGGTGGGATTTTAAAGGGGGGGCATCTGAACACCGCCACTTGGGTGGCATGCCCCTCCCCTTCTTCCACATCACTCCCTCTCCCTCTCTCCTCGACGTACTGTCGAGGGGGAGGGAAAGGGAAAAAAAAATTTAAAATTAGAAAAAAGGGGGGGTGATGTTACAGAAGACAAGCTATGTGGATCTAGGAAAAATTTTTGATTTCTGGTCAGTATTAACTAGAAAAACCATGCATCCAAATACCTTAAGATGTGACAAGTCAGGAGGGTGGCCAAAAAATAATTCATAGGGGAGTGTGGTTGTGAAGTGAGGTAGAGTACAACCTATTTTGGAGATAAATTATAGTGGGCATAACTTCTTCCTGATATTCTTTGTCAAGTTGGGCCACAGAGAGCATGGCTCTTATTGCATTTAAACGATACAATTCTTTCATTCAATAACTTCATTTTGTTGTGGATGATTTGATATGGTGAATTTATGATGAATTCCAAAAGCTTGTGGCAATCTTGAAACTCATTTGAGGTGTTCTATAGAGACTTAATTTGTAAGTCATGCTTATTCTCCACCACTTCTTTGTACTCTTGAAATTTTGAAAACACTTGTTTGTGACTTCTTTGTAAGAAAATATACCATAGAATATATCGATAATAATCATCTATTAGCGCCATGAAATATTTTGCTCTTGTGAGAGAAGGGGGATTGATAGGACCACAAATGTTGGAGTGTACGAGTTGAAGGGATTGAGATGTAACAATTTGTGATTTAGCATAAGAATGGTGTGTGGCTTTTCTTAAAGCATAAGCGTGACAAAACAGAAGATGAGAGAGAGATGGTGGAATGCCCATGACAAGTCACTTATGGACAAGTTTTTAGAGAATATGTTGAGAGGCATGACCAAGTCTAAAGTGCCATAGAAGAGAGTTTTGAGATGAGCTTAAGAGTGATATGGAATTAGCAAAAGCATTAGCAAAAGGTTTAGGGATTGAGTAACCAAGAGTGTAAAGCCTTCCTAAATTAGGACAAGCGAGTTTGATAGAAGGTGAAATTAGCTAGAGGATACAATGGTCCTTAAAGAAGTGAGCAATGAGAGAGGCTTGAGAAGTGAGCTCACTGATGTTGAGAAGATTCTTCTTGAGATTTGGAACGTAATAAACTTTGTGTACCTTAATGATGTGGTTGGATGGAAGCTCCACTTGACTAGTGTTGTATCATTTAGCTTGGTAGATGTTGTTGTCTCCCATGGCCATGAGTGGAGAAGACATATTCTTGAAGTTCACCAACTATTCTTTGTGGAAGGTCATATGTTGAGTAGCTCTAGAGTTTAGGAACCAAGTGTATTCTTCTTTGTAGTCTTGATGAGGTACCCAGATACTTATAGCTAAACTGATGATGGTGTCTAATTGATCTTATATGTCATAATTTCCAATACTAACAATGTGATCTTTCCCTCTTGAGTGATTCTTATTAAATTTGTCTCTTTGTTGATAATTTTTCTCTATATGACCTTGTCTTTTACAATATTTTCTATGAAGTTGTAGTGACGATTTCTAGGAATGGATGAGGATTGAGATGACTTATGAAAATTGGGTTCATGACAAGGATTGCCTAGGATTCCTTTGAATTTAGAATGAGAGAGGCTAAAGCTTGAGTTTATCAGTGGAGGTTTGAGTGGTGGTGAAGGCTCTCCAAGATAAAGGTAAAGAGAATAGAAGAAACATAGCTCATAGTTCTTTAAAAATGACTAAACTAGATCTGCCACCACTGCTCCAAGAACTTGGTGGTAGATTGATGTGTTCATAGGTATTTTTGAAGAATTTCCAAATACCTTTTACAAGCAATAATCTTAGGTACGTTATGAGTAGTACCTGTTATTCTCACTTTTTTGACCTTACAAGTAGGTTTAAAATGGGTGTTGTTCTTACTAGTTGAAATTGTTGATCTCCACAATGGATTAGAATCTCCATCCTTGCAGTTGCATCTCTTTGCATTCCATCTTCTTGGTTCATTCCTTCTTGTTCAAGGCATTATTCTTTGCCATCAATGATGTTTTAGAGGTTGGCTTGAGATAGATAAAGTTCCATCCTCAACTTTTAAACTCGATATTTATTGCCATTGACTTTGTCGATCTTGATGTGGTGGTTGTAAGAAGCAGTGGTATTGACAAGAGCAATTGGATTAGAGTAATGAGAATAAAAGGAGATAAGAGAATAAGGGATTTGTGGTTTTGGAAATAGTGAGGAAGAAATGACAAGCTTGACAATTAAAATTGATGCTCTGATACGATGAATTGAAAATGATAGGCTAGAAGATAAGAGGATGAGAAGACACTGTGCACAATGTATGGAAAGAGATAGAGAGAGTATGAAATGTAGAGTGAACTACAATTTCTCATTTCATTACTTGCAGCTATATATATACATAATACATTGAATGGGATAGGTGGGTTCCTTTTCCTAATATCTAAGATATTTACAATGATGATCATGGGATCCTTTTGTCCACAAGTTTCATATCCTTCTCTCTTTACATCAAACATCTTATCTCTTAACCCTAGTGTAAGAAATGCAAAAAAAGAAAAAAAAGGGAGTAAAATACAGGGCAAAGTGGAAAAAGGTGGCCTGACAGTAGAATAAGAGGAAAAAAGGTCAAGAGCACAAAGATGAGTATTTTAAAAGGTGGCCCGACAGTAGATGAGTATTTTAAAATGCAAAGGCACCCCTAAATCTTTGTAAAAGAGTGCTAGGCTCCCTCCTGTGCAATTTGTAAAGAGTAGATGGGCATGGGTGAAGCCACAATGTAAATAAAAAGGAATAGGAAAAGAGGACCTAAGCTTGCTTGTGCAGGTGTTGCCCCCCACCTAGGCGTGATGTCAGCACCCCCCCATGAGCAGAAAAGGAGGTGAAGAGAAGGAAGGGAAGGAGAAGAGAAGAGGGAGAAGAGAAGGAGAAGAGAAGAAGTGAAGAAGAAGGAGAGAGGAAGAATGAGTGGGTGAGAGAAGTAGAGGTAGAGAAGTAGGAGAAGAGAAGGAGGAGAAGGAGAGGAGAAGGAGTGGTAGAAAAAACAGGAAGTAGTGGGGAAAAAGAAAGAAGGAGGTAGAGAGAGAAGAGAAGGAAGAGAGAGAGAGAAGAGGAGGAAGAGAGAGAGAGAAGAGGAAGGAGAGAAGAGAAAGAAGGAAGAGAGAGAAGAGGAGGAAGGGAGAGAGAGAAGAGGAGAGAAGGAGAGGGAAATAAGAAGGAGAGGGAGAGAGAAGAGGGAGAGAAGGAGGAGTGAAGAATAAGAAGAATAGGAAGAGAGAGTGTAGGAGAAGAGGGAAGAGAGAGAAGAGGGGAAGAAGAAGAGAAGGAGAGAGAGTGGGAAGGAGAAGAAGAAGAAGAGTAAGGGAGAAAAGAAGAGAGAGAGAGAGAGTAGGAGAATAAGAGGAACGAAGAAGAAGTGGAGGAGAGAGAGAAAGAGTAGGGAGATAGTAGAAAAGAAGAGGAAGAGAGAGGGAAAGAGAAGAAGAAGAAGAATAGGAAGAGAGAGAGTGGGAGTAGAGAAACGAGAGAGAGGGAGAGGAAGAGAAGGAGAGAGAGGGAGTAGAGGAATAAGAGAAAAGGAGAAGAAGAGAAGGAGAGGGAGAGAAGAGCAGGAGAAGAAGAAGAAGAGAGAGAGAGTGAGAAGGAGTAACCGCCACAAGTCACCCAAACCACTCTCTCGGCAACGAAACCCATCCAGCGGTCTTTTCCTACTCGAACCTGTCAACCCGAAAACCATTAAGGTCCGAACTACCAATTTCTGTGAGGCGAATGGCTCCCAAGAAAGTCATGGGAAGCGTAGGCGCCCAAGCTGCCGGTAATGTTGGAGTGGCGAGAAGAGCGACCAACGTAGCACACATGAATCAAGCCCAGGTTCTAAGCGTAAAAAATTAATTTAGGAATTATTTCTCGTGGAAGGGATGAAAGGATTGATGTCGTGCATAGGGTTTTGTTTACTCTAAGAACTAAGTTGCATGCGCGAAATGGTAGAGTTGGAATTTGCACAAGCTTTAGGTAGGAAATGATAGCTTTTACACACATAAAATGATAAGGTTATCACCTTACTTCAATAAAATGATAGCTTTTTAACTAGTTCAGTGCATGAATAGTCATTTAGAATTCATGTTTCGCAATCATGGTTAAAAGAAACACATGAGATGTTAATTTCTGTTCATGAGATACACTTGCATCATTAGACAAAACCCTAGACTTTCATAGACATAAGTCACATGTGATCCAGGTAATAGGAATAAGTATAATTACCTGCGAATTGTTTTATCGATCTTGCTGTGGATTATCGCAAATGGATACGCTCCTAGCTTAGTTGAAGCTGGTAACCTAACCCTAAGTGGTTTGTTGACCCAAGTTATGCTTGGCGGTTTGAAAAGGTTGTAAATCCCTTAAGCAAGTGTTTTGATACATCCAGTTAAAATTCTGATTGTGCATGCAATGGGATTGCGATGCCTTGAAGCAAGAGGTTGTGCATTCAACTATTTGTTAATGTGGTTTTGGATGTTAACCCAAGTGGGGAGTGTTTGATGATTTCAAGATCGGGTCTGAGATGACTGATTACCATGGAAATGGAAGGGATGTTTTTCCTAGAAATTGTTACTATGCTGGTTGCTTCAACTATAGTTGATTTCCTAAAGGGATATTTAGGGAAGGATGGCGCTAGCTACCCCCCGCGAACCGCCAAACCCTAACCAAGGGGGTTATGAATCCGCGCCGGGAATGTGGACCGAACCCACCGCGAGAGGTCTCTCCGTGGAAATCACTTGGTGTAGGAGGATGCTTGGGTGCCACTGGGGGCTCTGGCCGTAAATCCCAATGCCTCCGGGCCCTACACAAGTGTTCTACGTGACTCGAGATGGCATCTCGAGGCCTTGATACTAGTTACAAGGCAGAATCTTGGAAGGATAAACCTTCGGGTTTTATTGTCGAAAGATGGAAGGATTTTTCTGCGAAGGTAGAAAGAACCACTTAATTCTCCTGTATGGGCAGGAGACACACATTAATCCGAAGATAAGTTAAGGAAGCATTTGATCTTGTTTTAACCTGTCTTCTTGTCTGTGGCCTAAATTACGTAAAGGAACCTGTGACTAACATGTTAATTAAGGAAGCTGCTTTTATGTGTCAAGCATAACGTGGTAGGTAATTAGATAACTAAAACAATCCTTGGGGGAAGCGTGGTGGATGTGACCAATGGGTCTATCCTACGAAAGGGTGGTCTTGGTTAGCTGAGAGCTTTCCTCAAAGGAGATGTTAACAGGAAATGCTAGGAAAGAGTCGGTCTATGACCTTAGACAATGTTGACTAGGAACCTAGACTTTAGGTCGATCCTAGTGGAAACGGTCGGATTAGTTCCGTTGCGGGCCAGACTCGAGAGACCCTAGTTGGCAAACCCCGTGTCATTCCGTGGGAGTGTCAGGCAGCATTTTCTAGATATATCTCTTGATGGACTACTAAGACATGTCCTGCGATTTGAGGAGCGGGCACGCTACATCTTCACTGGATATGGTGAGCCTTATGGACACAAGGCCTACAAATTCTTTGATCCTCTCCATAAAATCTTTATCTTTGGTAGAATTCCAATATTTCATGAGTTAAATATCTTTATGGAGTCCTTATCTGCCACTCAGTCTCAACTTGTCACCCTATATCCAATTTCACCACTAGATTCCACCACATCTCTCTTTCCATCCATTAATCACCACAATCTTAGTGATAGGTCCCGATGTCACATTTATCTCCTAAAATTGAAATCCCATCCAATGCAAGCTTGCCAACACACCTAACCACATGTGACGAGGCTATAACACAAAGATAAAAGAGTTTAATCACTCTAAGGCTTACAAATGATCAAAAGGGTTATCCAAATAACAATATCTCTCACTCTAGCTCACAACCTAGAGCCCCCGTTGAAAATTGTAACCTACAACAGCCTGCATCTACTACAAAATCTACACCTACTACTCTTCAATGCCTTCCATTCACTCTTCTGAGAAAAATCATGCTATGCAATAAGCTAGCACCTCATTTATATCTCCCTCTCAATACATTGGCTGCCCACAAATGGTGCCATATCCAACATGCCCAACATGATAATGAACAACCAACCCTTCACATGCTAATAAAAGTGCCTTATGTTCAGCTCCTAAGTGGCCATATTCACTATCTTCAGCTCTTGAGCATCCATATTCATCAACTTTAGCCCCTCGAGCCCCCATTTCAGGACCAACAAGTGGTCAGAGAAGCAAGGAGTCATCATCATCAATAAGAGTTCTTAGGAGATTAGCCTACATAACTACAATGTCTTCCACCAATAGTATCACATCCCCTACCACTCTCATTGTCACAGGTATCCATCCTCCTTCACTTATTACTTTATCCAAACCCATCACCATTTTAAGCTCATTAGATTCAAATGAAGAAGGTGTTGTCCATTGTTGCTCCATGCTTCAAAAGCTTGGATGATCTTTCAGTCCAAGCAAACATTGTAATTGGTCAAGCAAGAGATTCACTCAATGCAAACATACCTAAGCCTTCAATATGCCACTTCGCCACTCAAGCTCTTTAAAGTAATGAAGCACATAATTCACAAGCTACCATGTCTGAAGAATATAAGGCTCTAATTCAAAATCACACTTGGACCTTGGTTCCTCTCCCTTCTAGATAGTTAACAATTAGTTGTTGCAAATGGGCTTTTCACAAGAAGCTCAAACTTCATGGTACAATTGACAAGTATAAAGACCTTTTGGTAGCTCAAGGATTTGAAGAAATAGAAGGCTTGTATTATGGGAGTACCTTCTCTCCAATGCTACCCATGACTCCTTTACAAGGGCTTGTTTCCATGGCTACTCAGTTTCATTTACTTTTGTATCATGTAGATGTTAAGATTGCATTTCTCCATGGATATTTAAAAAAGGAAATCTACATGTCCCAGCTTTCACATTTTGTACATCAAAGGTATTCTAACCATGTTTGTCTCCTTAATAAAGCTCTATGTGGTTTAAAACATGTACCCAAACAATGTATACTTGAATAATGCCCATTTATTACACCATGGTTTTCGAAGACTTGGCACAAGTCATAACATTTATGTTATCATGCAAAACAATGTAGTCATCATCCTAAGACTTTTTATATTGATGATATACACATTTTAGCAAACTCTTCTAATGCAATGTCAAAAGAAAAATCCATCATATCCACACAATTTGCAATTATTGACTATGTTCATATGCACTATTGCCTTGGAATTGAAATAGATGAATCCCTTACATTCATTAGAATGCATCAACATACATATATCCAAAATATTCTCTCCCATTACTCTATTGACTAGTTGTAATCTAATATCACTTTTGCTCAAAATCTCCAGTACTAAACCCCTCTACATCTCATTCTTGAAAGGTAGAGCCCGAGTGGAAGCAAAAAAATGGAAGCAAGAACTATGGCACATGGAGCAAGAGAGAAAGTGAGAGGGACAATGTATGTGGGACTCCAAATATCACAATGTGTGACTGGCCTTTCCTTATGTGCTTACCACTTGCAATATATAAGTGTGCAAACATGGTGTATGTAGTGAACAGAGGGTGGTGTAGGCACAAGTGCCTTTACCCCCAACAATCTTCCACTTAAAGGTGAATGTACCTTGAGTGAGGAGAGAACAATTTACAAAAAAAAGACAAAGTAAAAATGTATATAAAGTACAACATGATAAGGAATATATGTCATCTCATTCTATTCCCATCATCTTCCTAAGAAAGGCAAAATGTTTCGGTAAGAGACTTTTAATGGGCAAATTTGCAAGATTCTCACCAGTTTGATAAGCTCAATAGAATTTTCCTCTACCACTTCCCTAATGAAGTGATAGTGCACCTCAATGTGCCTTGTCTTCACATGGAAGACTGGATTCTTGACCAATTGAATAGCACCCATAGAATCTGAATGCAATGTAGGAGGAATAGTAATACTAAGGTCTACCACTAGATGACATAACCATAGGGCCTCCTTGCAAGTCTCAATGGTTGCAATAGAATCTACCCCAGTAGTAGATATGAACTTGCATTTTTCACCTTGGACATCCAAGAAACAACACCTACAACAAAGGTCAAGACATAGAAATTGCATATCTTTTCCTACAACTAGCAAGCACTATCCTCGGGTGCAACAATGTTGAACTAAACTTGTTTAGACAATGATAATATAAGGATGGACTTACATTGCTCATTCAACTCATCCCAATCATCCTAATATATTTCTTTGGGCTTTGCACTCTTGGTTTTCAATGGCCTAACCTGCTTCTTTCAAATAGTACCTGCCATATCTGCATCTTTAAATAGGTCAAATTTGTGCCGTCAAGTTTTTCAATATTAATAATAACACTATCATTCAAAGAACCAGCCATAATGATAGTATACCAAAGCAAAATCCAAGAGAATGGGCTATTGTAAATGACTAAAAATCAGCCCCAAAACTTAGCCAAAACAAGAAGAAAATAGGAGGGAATATCAAAGTTGAGAGATATCCACCAATTGCAAGTAATAGATTGCCAAAGTATAAGGACTTCTCTCCAAGACGATGCTCAAAACTATAATTATAGCAATGCTAAAATAAAGATAGAGGTATATGTCAATCAAACTATGGTCAAATAGCCAAGAAAGAAATCTCCCACTACGAGGGATATCTGAGTAGCAATTGAGATACAAAGAGTGGAACTAGGAGTGACTAAGCATAGATCACTGGTACCAAATATGATTACAAACTCAAATTGTCAATAAACCATACATCCCGTAAGTGTATACACCACTGACAAAATGCTGATAGAGGTAAGTGTCGATGTCCAAAGTATACTGAATCAAATCAGCCCACAAGTAGAGATAACAGTGTCCAATAGCATCGAAGAGAGCATATACATGAAACAAGAGTTTCACTATCTCAAAGAACCAAGCTCTGCTAAGTAAGCACAAGCATGTTCTACTAGAAGTGAATCTGGAATGCAAAGTGAGCAAGCAAAGCTCAAGACACATACATCAAAGGATTTGGGAAGCCAGAGCACATCACAAATACATACAGAAGTATAAATGCCCAATGAAGCTTCAATACCCATAAGTGAGTAACCACAAAAGCTTAAGCAACTAACTAAAGCCCAAGTATATCACATGTAGCTCAAATCCAAGTTTCAAAGCATGTCATAACCATATTGGAGCTTATACATCAATGTCAAACATCACCATAGACATGTAGTATACCCAAAATACTATATAGGCATAATAGGTATTCAAAGCATGAAGCTCACTTTTATATACTTACTCTCCAAACTATTATTATAGTAAAAAATATTTCGATGACTAAGCTTATCAAGCTCTAATAAGTGCAAAAGCCTTTTTAGAGCATCAACATATCATTCAGCATTGCAAACATTCCCCATAAGCATTAGTAGAGCATAAATCAATCAATTGCTTTTTGCTGTCCAAAGCAAAATGGTTCTATTAGGTATAAAACAGAGAACTAAAAACTGCATAGAATCAATTGTGAGTGTTTATATTTTTAGCTCTTGTTGCAATCTTTGTTTCTAGCTAAAAAATATTTGAATTCAATATCATATGCAAAAGTTATGGCCAAAATACGAAAGTGCTATCAAGATGCCATAGTTGTCCATGACTTTTGTAGCATGCTCTATATCCACTCAAAAAAGGATAGAATGGTTGTTTCTTAGCTCAATATGGCTCAATAAGCCCTAGAAAGCTCCTTGAAAAGTCAAGAGTAAGCTAGAACATGCAAGGATAAGGGAAGACTTAATGCATACCTTGGGAGGAAAACATAATGGCTGCCATAAAAGCTTGAGCTGAAGCTTTGAATCTAGGTTGAAGCAAAGGATGAAGAAGTTCCTCAAATGCCCGATTTGTTACCAAAGGGACAAAACCAAAACATAAAGGCAAACTTTTGGGTTTTGTCCCTAGGAACTTATAATTTCTCCTAAGACTGTAGTTAGAAAAAGCAAGTTGACTAATTAAGGATTTAAGGAAAGAGCTACCCATTTAATTGATCAAGTTAAATTAAATAGAACCTTTATGGCTTAGCGATTATTCCAACATGTTTCCTAAAGATCTAATAAAATTACATTCTAGCCACGAAGTAGATCACGAGATTAACTTAACCCTAATGCTAAACTTGTTGCAAAAAGGCCTTATAAAATATCAATTTCGAAAGCCATCAAACTAAAGGAACAACTCGATCAACTATTAGAATACGGATTGATTTGACCCAACAACTCACCTTGGGGTGCCCCCATTCTTTTCCAATAGAAAAATGATGGGACTCTAAGACTCTACATCGATTAATCATGGGTTAGATTAAGTAACTATCAAGAATAAACTGGGGAAAGTGGGGAAGCTTTAATACTAACACAATAGTGAGACATGCCAGCTTGTCAAAGCTCTCTTGTTCCATGGGACCCTATGTTATCTCATTCTACTTCTTGAGGAGTTCAACCAAGGATGTGATGATAGAAGCACAATATTTAATAAAGATGTGGTACCATCTTGTAAGCCCTAGGAATCCTTTGATTTCATAGACAATATGTGGAGGTGGCCAATCATGGACATCCATCACCTTAGCTGGGATCAACTAAGATCCCTTCAACTGAGACAATGAAACCTAGGTGCTTGATCTTCGTTTTAAAGAATGCACATTTACTCTACTTTCCATAGAGCTTCTTCACCCTCAAGGTTCTAAGGTTCTTCTCTAGAATAAATTCAAAGAATGCAAGAGTAAATTTGCCTCTAGAATAAAATCAAAGAATACAAGAAAAAATTTGCCAAGGTCTGACTTGAAAATATCCATTAATAATTTGTTGAAAGTATTTGGAGTGTTAATTAAACCAAAGGACATAACAATAAACTCAAAACGACCATACCTAGGGTTAAAAGCAATCTTTGGGATATCCTCATCTTTTATTTAAATTTGGTAGTACCCTACCTAAATCAATCTTCGAAAATATTTTTGCTCCTTAAAGCCTAACAAGTAACTTGTCCCTTTTGTGGAAAGGGATAATTCAAAGTTGCACCAATGTTAGCATTGTAGCAATGGGTTATATGCTTTTGCAAGAATGTTGACTAATCTTCTCAAGAACTCAAGGCATACAAAAGATTATGCTGCACATGATTTGGAGCTACTAATAGTCATTTGTGCTCTCAAACTATGTGCCACTATCTACTTGGTTGCAGATTCACATTGCTCACCAATCATAAGAGCCTAAAATGGATTTTCACTTACTCAAATCTCAACATGAGGCAAAGAAGATGGATTTAAGTCCGCGACTTCAAGATTAGTTATCACCCTAGCAAAGAGAATGTGGTGGTTGATACTCTCAATCATAAAGCCTTTTTGAATGCCCTAATGACTAAAGATTTCTAAAGACAAGGTAGCCTTGAAGTCTCATTTCAATGCCTAACAATCCCATTTGTGATGCAGTAGTGTTGAAGCCCCCAAGGATATGAAAACCTTATGGCTAGGCACCCAGGCTATACCAAGACTCTAAATATAGTTAGAAAGAGCTACTATTGGCTAGGAATAAAAGCAAATACCCTTAGATATATGATCCATACTTGAGCTATCAAAGGATCAAGCTACTTGGTGAATTATACCCTTTTGATATTCCTCAAATGAAGTGAAAATATTAGCATGGATTTTACAGGCTTTGTGTAGACTTTAGAGAGCTAAATGAGCAGACTATTAAAGACTACTACTCATTGTCGTTTATTGACCAAATTTTGGATCAACTAGTGGGTAGGGAAATATATTTGCTCATGGATTGGTTTGCTGGGTATAATGAAATTGCAATTGTTGATGAGCAAGACAAGTTGAAAATGACATTTATTACTAACTTTGGTACCTTTGTGTACCATGTGATGGTATTTGGTTTATGTAGTGCACCTGGTTTGGCTATTCGTGGCAATGAACAGCCGACAAGACCTTTGATGACATCTCCCCAGAGGAGTTGAAGGTATTTATTGATGACCTAGGGGTAGCCACCATAAGAGAAAGGCAGTTGATTATTTTGCAGAAATGTTTTGAGCATTGCATAAAATTTTTCATAGCTCTTAACCCATGGAAGTACGTGTTTGGGGTGCCTTATGGGCTATTGTTAGGCCCTGTGGTTAGTTCAATAGGGATTGCGGCTGACCTTGAAAAGATCAAGGTCATAGTCGCCATGAGTCTGCCACATACTCCAAAGGAAGTATATAGTTTTCTATCATCAGTAAGTTATTATTGAAGGTTTATAAATGCACTGGCAGAAAGAACGTTGCCACTGATGAACCTATTATCCTTTAACTGTCTATTTGCATGGAGTGATGCTTGCAAAATATCTTTTGATGATGGGAAGCAAGAGCTTTCCAAAGCACCTGTTTTAAAAGCACCTAAAGGGGCGAAATGTTTTATATATTTTCAGCAATCACCATGTATAGTATAAGCTACTGTTTGGCCCAAATTTGGGAGGAAAAATGGTACCATCCGATAGATTTTTCTAGTCGGAAGTTGGGCACATCGAAAATTAACTACATCTATATGGAGAAGTTATGCATTGTGATGGTATTTGCGACCAAAAAGTTGACCAAAAAGTTTAGGCACTACATTCTTTATGAGAAGGTGGTTTTTTATACGAAGGCGAAAGTTACAACTACCTGAATGTTTAGCAAAGTGGTTAATCACATTGCAATAATTTGATTATGAGATTAAGAGTAAGCCACAAAAGCTACAAGGCATTGTAGAATGTCTTGTGGATTTTAGAGAGGTAAAAGAGGTCTTGGCTGAAGGAAGCAACATGGAAGCACTGTTTAAGATCGATACAGCTTCTATTCCCTCTTAGTATGTTGCTATAATGCACTATTTATCTATAGGAGAGACTGGAGCTACTTTATTACAATCTGAGAAGAGAAAGATTAAATAACAAGCTTTAAAATTTGTGTGAATCGCATGAAAACTATATCAACAGGGGGTTGATGATATCTATCGCCAGAGTGTGATGCCCGACGAGGTTCCATTTATCTTGGAGGAGTGCCATGAATTTGCTTGTGGGGGTCACTTTGCTGAGCGGTTGACGGCACAGAAGGCCTTAAAAGGTCGATATTGGTGACTGTCCATCTTTCAGGATTCATTTGAGTATGTTAGGAGATGCGACACATGTCAAAGACATGACAGTAGAGAGAATAAGAAGCAACCACTTACTCCGATTATGGCTATACTTCCATTTGAGAAGTAGGGTATCGATTTTGTGGGTCCTATAACTCCGTCGTCCACTACAAAAAAGCGATATATTATCATGTTGATTTACTACTTTACAAAGTGGTCAAAAGCACGGGCAACGAGGTATGACAATGCAAAAGAGACTGCAAGTTTCCTACTTGAGCAGATCACCTGCCATCTCGGTCCACCAAAGGAAATAGTATCAGACTGTGGAACTCACTTTTTAAACAAAGTGATTAAAAGTCTGGCTGAAGCTTGGCAAATCAAGTATAACAAGACGACCCCCTATAATCCGCAAGCAAATGGACAAGTTGAAAGTACCAATAAGAAGCTTGTGGGTATCCTGTCCAAGTTAGTCTCCGACAAGAAACAGAACTGTGATAAGAAATTATATGTGGTAGTATGGGCATACAATACAACGTTTAAATGAGCCACTGGCCACACCCCATTCAAATTAGTTTATGGGGAGGAGTGTCTTGCCCTTAGAAATTGAGTTGTTAGACCATAAGATTCGTAATCAATCATTCTTTGGGTGACGAAGATGCCCTATTCGAGCGTTTTACAACTCTAGCCCATTGGATGAGCTCAAATTGCAGAGCGTGTTGCACCAAGAAGTGGCTAAGCATCGGATGAAGCAGCTACATGATTTAAAAGCGAAGAAATATACCTTTAAGAAGGGGCAGTTAGTTCTATATTACGATGCACATAGGGAGCTATTTCCCGGGAAGCTAGAACCTAGATGGGATGGCCCTTACAAGGTAGTTAGGACAGGTAAAAATAAGTCCGCGGCTTTACTAGCTAATCTACAGGGAGTGGAATTTAAAAATAAGGTTAATCTTAATAAGATTAAACCTTATTATTTTTGAGTATGCTAATGCAATAAATGCATTGTAGGTCCATGCTAGGGTTGATCTGAAACCTGTAGGAGAGCTTAAATTGGTTGATGGGATGGTTAATTCCTTATTTGGAGCACCCATATCTAGAGCAAAGATATCATCAGGGGAAGCTTATCTGGTGGAGCAAAGGATACAAAGTGATTGAGCAAGAAGACATAACCTTTGTGTGGGAAATCAAGTTTTTCTGCCATCACTATTTACAAATTTTGACAAGCATCTCTGTTGAGTTTAATGAAGAAGGTAAGATGGAGCCGTTAGTTCATCCTCTAAGCATGTTGAATTTTGACTATCATAATTACGAATAGAGGAGTTCTTGATGGCTGGCTATGTAAACCCATTGTGGACATACACATTATACTTTGATGGAGCATCCAGGGGCCCTAATAAAAAAGGGAGCATTGGAGTAGTTATTCGAGATCAAAATGTAGAGTTATAATGAAATTAGTTGTTTATCTCGGGGTAGGATTCACCAACGTGGCAGAGTATAAAGCCTTGATTATGGGACTGAATATTGCAAAGCAGGTACAACGAGAGGAGAATTGAAGATTGAAGACTTTCCAAAGGCTTAAGTACCTACATGTTCAAAATAGGGTAAAACAGGGAATTTAGAGGGCACTTACAGGGTACTTACAGGTGGTTACAGATATATCCCTCATTACTGAAGTACAGGTGCAGGTACTACAGGGTACCCACAGGTCCTATATACTCTTTTATAGGGTTTGGTAACCATTTGGGGTTACTATCTTGCACTACAGGGTCAAAACAGGGCATTTACAGGTCTAGACAGGATGTAGGACTAGATAGTTCAGACTCAGAAATCCAGCTATAGAATTTTCTGTCCTAAACTTGTTATAGCGTGCTATAGCTCATCTCAATGAGGGCATTCTTAGCTTCGATTTGAACTAAAAAGTTCTGAAATCGGAGTTTCCTAGCAAAAGTTATAGCCGTTTTTCTGACAGGGGGTACTGTAGGACTGTACTATTATGGCAGGACATAAAGGCAAAAATAAGGTCCAAGAAGATTATGCTCAGAAAATCAAGGATTCCATGCTAGATAATACACTTCAAGAGAGCCTTGAAGAGCTTCAACAACAAGGAGAAGTTAGTATACTCAATGATACTTTATGTGCCCATGAACAAAGACATAGGGAACGACATGAGGCCATTTTGTCAAGAATGGAGCAGATGGTTTTATCTGATCAAATGAATTCTTCCATTGATAAGTTGGTGGATTCAACTACTCAAACTAAGGCTTCTATTGATAAGTTGGTGGAGTCTAATGCTCACCTTATAGCACAATTTTCTCAATTCATGCAGTTGCAAATGGGATCAAGAGAAGCTAATGAGAAGGCTTGTTCAAACAGTGCCCCTTCAGTCCCACTTCAGCCATCTAACCAAAATGGTCATGGATATGGGATTATTGGAAGAAGAGGCATTCCAAATAGTCAATATGAAGTAGGAGAGGCTTCACAAAGGCATGATGACTATTTGGGCAGTTTGAATGGAGCCAATCCTCAAGCTTTTGGACTAAATACTCACAATTCTAGGGGTGCTTTACCAATAGGAAGATTGCATAGTAATTCTCAGCCACATGTTGGAAGATTTTCGTCTCAATTTGGAGGTTCTGTACTTGGTAATCATTATCAACCAATTTTGGGACAACAACCCTTTCATGAAAGAGAGCTTAAGGACAAAATTGTTCTAGCCAAATTTAATGGTCAATCATCTTCACCATCTGATTTAGAGGAGTGGACCTCTAAGATGGAGTCCTACTTTGACATATTCCCTAAAACTGATGACATGAATATTCACTTTGCTTCCTTGCATTTGGAGGGATGTGCCCATACTTGGTGGCGGTATATTAAAAAAAAAAACATACTTGTAGAGAATTGGGAAGCTTTCAAGGCACTTATGGCTGAAGTGTTTGTTTCTCCTCTTGAGAAAGAGAAATTAGCATGGAGATGGTATGGTTTGGAACAAAGGGGCCTAATTGTAAGAGAATACACTAACCAATTCCTCAACCTGACCATGTATATGGAAAGCATCAGTGATGAGGCTAAGCTTTACAAGTTTATGTATGGTTTGGAGCCATCTTTATCAGCTGATGTTATAGCACAAAATCCTACTTCACTCTTTAAGGCTATTGAGATTGCGGAGTGCTATGGAAGAAAGTATAGAAAAGAATCTTCATTTCAGCCTGGTTTTGGACAGCCAAGGACTATTTTAAAGCAGGGGCAAGTTGGTAACACTTATGGCAGTAATCATGTGCCAAATGGGAGCTTATGGATACCAACTTATCCTCCATTCAATGCTTCTAGGCCTTAAAGTAATTTCAGGACAACAAACAGTCCAAGAGTTGATTTCAAACAGGGGGACAGCAAGTCTAAGTTCATCTCAGCTAATACAAATCCTAAATCTATTCCTATGGATCTTTATAAAGAAAGGAAGGACAAAGGCTTATGCTTCAAGTGTGGGGAAAAGTATACACCTGATCATGCCTCAAAGTGTGTATACAAAAATGTCAAACCCAAGCTCCAGAGTATGTTGGTTTTTGAGGATTTTGAAGATGATATAGATGAAACTAATGCAATGGCACTTAATGCTGAAAATGAAGATCTTGAGGAGGAAGTTGGGAAGGATTATTTTATGATCCGACCGACTCTTTTCCTTTTAATCCAGGTGGAAGTGTTCTGTTTGATCCAGGTGGAACTTGTGATGAGTCGCTTGTTGCCACTAATTGTTCTATCTCTATGGATGCTTGGACATGATCTAAGAGCCCTAATACACTCTGTATGAAGGGAAGCATATGTGGAAAGCTAGTGTTCATCCTGATAGATAGTGGCAGTACTCATAGTTTTGTGAATAAGTCCATCATGGACAAGATAAATTGTGTTCCCATAGATTTATAGCAACCCATTAGAGTTCAAGTGGCTAATGGTGAAGAGGAAATCAGTACACAGATTTGCCCACAGGTTTCTTTACAGTTGGCTGAAAATTTTGAAGCCAAGGTAAACGTGATCACTCTGGAAATGGGGCCTATAGATATTGTACTTGGTTGTGATTGGTTGATGACACTAGACAGGATCACTATGGATTTCTCACAGTTGTATATGGAGTTTATCTCCAATGGACAGCCTATCCATTTACAGGGAATTCCTAGTAGATCATATTTTCAGCTTATCACCATTCAACAACTCAAAAGAGAGTACAAGAAGCGCTCACAAATATTTGTTTTGCATTTGAATAAAGAAACACAGGATCAGCCCAATAATTCAGCAAACCATCCAGCCTTGACAGCTCTTCTTGAGGAGTATAGAGATCTGTTTGAATTATCTACTTCATTGCCTCCTAAGAGAGCAGTGGATCACCCCATTGATTTGAAGCCCAACTCATTATACAATCAATAAGCAACCTTACAAATTATCAAAGTGTAAATGAGAGGAAGTAGCCAAGAAAATCAAGGAACTCCTTGAAATGGGATTCATTGAGCCAAGTTCTTCACCTTATGCATCCCCAGTCCTATTAGTCAAAAAGAAAGATGGATCTTTCAGAATGTGCATTGACTACAGGGATCTCAATAAGATCACAGTGAAGAATAGGTATCCTATACCCAAGATTGAAGATTTGCTTGATGAGCTTAAGGGGGCTCAATTTTTTACGAAGATTGATTTGAGTTCAGGGTATCATCAGATTCGCATGCGAGAGGGTGATGAAGTCAAGACTGCTTTCAGGACTGATCGTGGGCTCTACCATTTCTTAGTGATGCCATTTGGGCTTACAAAGGCTCCAACTACCTTCCAAAGCCTAATGAATAAGATTTTACAACCTTTCCTCTTTCAATTTGTCTTGGTGTTCTTTGATGACATCTTGATATATAGAAAGACTTTACAGGATCACTTGGCACATATGAGGAGGGTTTTTGATGTATTGAGACATCATAGGCTTTTTGCTAAGGAGAAGAAGTGTTCTTTCATGCAGACTGAAGTGGAATACTTGGGACATATTGTTAGTGAAAAAGGAATATAGGCTGATCCCAAGAAGGTGCAATGCATAAGAGATTGGCCAACGCCTACTACTACTACCTCTCTTAGAGGATTCCTTGGTTTATCTTCATTCTATTGCCGATTTATTAAGCATTATGCGGCAATTGCAGCTCCTTTGACTGACAGGTTGAAGAAGGAGGCTTTCTTTTGGGATGCTCTTGCAGATAGCAGCTTCAACCAATTAAAGGAACTCCTTATCTCTGCTCCTATCTTAGTATGCCCGGACTTCTCCAAAGAATTTACTATACAGTGTGATGCTAGTGGCCGTGGCATTGGGGCTATTTTGCTTCAGGAGCATGGAGTAATTGCATTTGAGAGCCATAAGCTTATAGACAAAGAAATGGCCATGAATATTTATGACCAGGAGATGTTGGCTATCTTGCATGCAATCAAGAAGTGGCACCATTACTTATATGGCAGCCGATTCAGAGTACATAGTGATCACAGGGTACTTAAGTATTTCCTTACTCAGTCTAATCTTACTCCAAAGCAACGTCGTTGGGTAGCTACATTACAGAATTATAATTTTGACATCACTCATACAAGGGGCAAAGATAACATAGTGGCTGATTCTCTTTCTCGTATGTGGGCCTGCAAAGTTTCAGTTATGACAGAATTGCATAATGACTAGATTGAAGAATTACAGGAGGCCTATCTTCTAGATGAGGAATTAAGCCAAATCTTTCAGAAATTACAGCAAGGCCTTATGGAAGAAAACTTGCATTACCAGCTTAAAAATGGTATTATCTCTTTCTCGTATGTGGGCCTGCAAAGTTTCAGTTATGACAGAATTGTATAATGACTAGATTGAAGAATTACAGGAGGCCTATCTTGTAGATGAGGAATTAAGCCAAATCTTTCAGAAATTATAGCAAGGCCTTATGGAAGAAAACTTACATTACCAGCTTAAAAATGGTCTTATTTGGTTGAAAGGCAAGATTGTTATTCCCTCTACTTCCTCTTTTAAGCGGAAAATTATGGAGGAGCTACATTCTTCGCCTCTAGCTGGACATTTAGGAGTTTTCAAGACCTATGACAGGATCAGTAAAAGCTTTTATTGGAAAGGACTGTGGAAAGATGTCAAGGACTTTGTTATGAAGTGTATGCTTTGTTAGCAAAATAAGGACAGCACCCATAAGCCAGGAGGTTTGTTATAGCCATTGCCTATTCCTACGGGTAAATGGACTCATATTACTATGGATTTCATTACTGGCTTACCTACTACCAAGAAGGGATGGAATATTATTTATGTGGTGGTTGACAGACTCACCAAGGTAGCCCATTTTATTCCAACCAAGATTCAGTTTAGTGCTTCTCAAGTGTCAAGAATCGCGTGGTGGAGGGGGTTGCTCAAGATGCTGCGCTGAACACACACAGAATGCACAAGGAGAAGCTCACTCAAGAGACAAGAAGAGAGATGGAGGCCAAAACGTTTTCTTGCTGATTTCTTCTTCTTCTTCCACACTCTTTACAATGTACACAAAGTATAGATAAGATACAACATAAAAGGAAAGTGGCCTACTAAGTCAAACAATGCATAACCGACTACATTAGTCGACTGGCGCTATAACTATGCCAGCTGTAAATAGGTGTAACAACCTGAATATAATAAGTAATGAGTCAGTGGCCATGTGAGAGTCATAATGACCACCGACGTGCTAAGTGTAGACGTGTGAACCCATCTAACCAGGCGGTCCATCATCAATGTCCGCATGTGTTGAGCTTGTCATCTCAACACTCCCCCTCAAGCTCAACTGCATCTCTGCAACTCCAAGTAAGCTTCGAAACTTTTGAAGCTTCTCTGTACCCAATGCCTTCGTGAAGATGTCAGCTATCTGATCCCGTGTGCTAACATACACCAAGTCAATCTCACCTGCTAGTACCTTCTCTCTCACAAAGTGGTAGTGTACCTCAATATGTTTTGTCCTGGCATGGAACACAGGGTTCCTAGCCAACTGTATATTGCTCATGTTGTCACAATAAATGACAACTGGACCTTCCACTTGCACATCCAAATCAGCCAATAGCTTTTGCAGCCATACTACCTCACATGCTGCAACAGCAGCACCTCTATACTCAGCCTCTGTACTCGACAAAGCTTCTGCAGATTGCTTTTTGCTGCTCCATGCAACTGCTGCACTACCAAGAGAGAACATATATCCACTGGTAGATCTTCTATCAGACATACTACCAGCCCAATCTGCATCTGTGTATCCAAACACCTGTACATCTGTACCTGCCTCATAGAAAAGTCCATAATCTAATGTGGACTTCACATATCTCAATATGCGTCTGACTGCATCCAAATGTGGCTTTCTAGGTACTTGCATAAACTGACTCACAAGACCAACAGCATAGCTCAAGTCTGGCCTTGTAATGGTCATGTAGATCAAACTCTCCACTATCCTCCTGAACATAGTAGGGTCTTCTATCTCATCCCCAACATCAGCACTCAGCTTTACATTCTGCTCCAACGGGACTGAAAGTGGTTTGCATGCAGTCATACCATACTTGGACAACATATCCAAGCCATACTGTCTTTGGGACAGCCATATACCATCATCACATCTGATCACCTCAATACCAAGGAAGTACCTTAGCTCACCTAAATCCTTCATCTCAAACTTCATCTTCAAACAGCCCTTGACTTCAGCAATTTCACTATCACTATCACCTGTAATAATCAAGTCATCCACATAGATGACTATGATGACCAAACCTGCATCTCCCTTTCTCACATAAAGTGAGTGATTAGCATCAGAAACATAAAAGCCAATATTGACAAGATACTCTCTAATCTTGTCAGACCATGCTTTAGGTGCTTGCTTGAGCCCATAGAGTGCCTTCTTCAACCTGCACACATATGTGGGATGCTCTAAATCTTCATAACCTGCTGGCTGATCCATATACACTTCTTCCTGCAAATCACCATGCAAGAAGGCATTCTTTACATCCATTTGCTGCAACCTCCAACCTTTGGCTGCTGTCAAAGCAATCACACATCTGACAGTTGCCATCCTAGCAACTGGACTGAAGGTTTCATCATAATCTATGCCATATGTCTGGGCATAGCCTTTTGCAACCAGCCTAGCTTTGTACCTGCTAATAGAACCATCTGCATTGTGCTTAATCTTATAAACCCACTTACATCCAATAGCTTTCTTTCCCTTCGGCAATGATACTAGATCCCAAGTCTTATTGGCCTCTAATGCAGCCATCTCCTCATCCATTGCTGCATCCCAATGAGCATGACCAACAGCCTCCTCAAAACATGTGGGCTCAACATCCTCAACTAGTTTCACCATATAAGCATAATGGTGAGCTGCATAACCTTCAAAGCCAAATCTTTTAACAGGGTATCTCACCCTGCTAGACCTGTGTACCACTGGATCACTCAATGGAGTCTTTGCATTAACGCGTGCTCTTTGCACACCTGGAGTCCTCACTGAAGGAATGCCAAGCTCATCATCCAAGCTCTCTGAGCCACTGGAGTCTCCATCAAGAACTGCATCAATGCCTTCTGACACTTTATTCTTTCCTTTGTCTTTACTTGTAGTGCTACTAGATGCACCCGAAGATGTAGAGGTACTCCTTAGTCTCCCAGACCAAGGACTACTAGATGATGTCTCTGGTCCACTAAGAGTTCGTGATTCTTGCTTTTCAGCCTACACATGAGTGTCATGATCATCATCAACATCCAATGCATCACCACTAGATGCATACCAACTGCTCATTTCATCAAAGATGACATCCCTGCTCACTCTGAACTTACATGTGACAGGGTTGTAACAGCGATACCCTTTCTGCTCTAAAGAGTATCCAATAAAGACACACTTTTCAGCCTTTGGATCCAGTTTCTTCTGCAACTCATCTGGCACATGAACATACGCAATGTAGCCAAATACTTTCAAGTGTGAAACATCAGGCTTCTTACCTGTAAAACATTCTTCGGGGGTCATACCATGAACTGCAGCTGTGGGAGTTCTGTTCATAATATAAACAGCAGTATGAACAGCCTCAGACCAAAAATGCTTAGGCATATTCTTTTCAGCCATCAAGGCACGTGCAACTTCTGCAATATGCCTGTTTTTCCTTTTTGCAACCCCATTTTGCTGTGGGGTATACCTGCATGTGAACTGTCTCTTTATCCTATGAGACCTCAGAAAATCACTGAACTCATTTGAGAGGTACTCTCCCCCTCCATCTGACCTCAAGCACTTTACTTTCAAGCCTGTTTCTCTTTCAACTGCAGCCTTGAAAGTTCTAAAGTGCTCAAAAGCTTCACTCTTTTCCTTCATAAAATATACCCATAGCTTTCTAGAACAATCATCAATGAATGTGACGAAGTATGAACTACCTCCAAGAGATACATTTTGTGTAGGCCCCCAAATGTCTGTATGCACAACATCAAGGATATTTCTACTTACATCTCTGTCATGTGAAAAGGGTTGTCTTGCTTGCTTACCAAACTGACATGCTTCACATACCTTCTGAAATTATGCAACTTTAAATGTAGGCAAACCTGTAACCAACCCTTTGGATTGCATTGATTTCAGCCTTTGTACATTTGCATGTCCAATGCGTTTGTGCCAAATTTCAATGTCTGCAACAACACCTTTTTCTTTGGCATACATAGTAGCATTCATAGTAGGAATTCCAGCATCTAGAGTGAACATACGTCCAACTCTACTTCCCTTTGCTACCAACCTGCACTTGTCATTGAAGTCTTCTACAAAGCAGCCCTTTGCATTAAATCTGACTTGCAGCCCTTGCTCTACCATTTGACCGACTGACACCAAGTTCTTTGTAATAGATGGCACATGTAATACATCTGAAAGACTCTTTGTCTTACCATCATGCAAGGACAAGGGAACTTTTCCAATGTGTGAAATTGGGTGGCATGAGTCATCACCCGTCTGCACATAACCTGCATTCTGCAAATCCTGCATCTCTCCAAACCATTCTGCATGGCTGGTCATATGATTGGATGCACCTGAATCAACATACCAAACATCTTCATGTGTTCCCTTTCCTGTAATAGCATTCAGCATATGCTGCATAACGAACAAACGTTCATTTTTGTCTTCATTCTGTCGTGAAGACGATGCATAGTTTCCTTGCTGCAACTTACCACTTCGGATATCATCTCTCTTAGCATAACATTGGGCTGCAATATGACCTGTTTTGCCACAGTAGTGGCACACAATACCAGAGTTGTTAGAACCTCTGTTCTGCCATCCACCTCTTCCTCTAAAGCTCCCCCTGCCTCTAAAATTACCACGACCTCCTGAAACCTGCATATCGCCAAATTGCTGATTCAATCTATTTTGCTAGTTATCACTACCACGTCCTGTACCACGGCCTCTTGAAGAGAACCTACCACGTCCCCTTCCTGAACTGGAGTAGAAAGCCTGGACCTATTCACCACTTCTTTCAGATGTCTCACTCTGCATGTTGATTTCTTCAGTGATCATTAGAGAGACCAACTCATCGAAATCTGGAAATGGCTTTCTGACATATACGGAAGTTACAAAAGACTTCCAAGCCTTTTCATTGTTAAGTCCACCCAAGGTAGACGACACCAAATCATCATCATCGGGCATTGCATCAATCGCTGCCAATGCATCTGCAATGCTTCTTACCTTCAGTGCATACTCATTGATAGACATCTTTCCTTTCTTTAATGTATTCAACTCTTGCTTGAGTTGAATCTTTCGTGCCTTTGTATTTACAGAAAACATACTTTCAAGTATGGTCCAAGCTGCATATGAATTCTCTGCATTTCTAATGTGTCCCAGCATATTATTGTCAATTACTGCAGACAACCAATACATGACCTTTTTATCCTTTGCATTCCATCCTTTTCGTGCCTTTGTCTCTTCTGCAGTTGGAGGATCACTCATCTCCGGCTCCTTTTCTTCACCTGAAACGAACTCGTAGAGGCCTTTTCCAATAAGGAAGTTCGTGACACGGAACTTCCATGATGGGTAGTTGTTCTTGTCGAGCTTCTCAATGATGGGGCTTCCACTATTCTCTGCCATTATCACAAAATTAATACCAACAGCAAGCAAATCTTCTGCAACGCTGAACCTGTAGTGCACAGCAATACACCAGACAGCCTTTTTCACTGTCTGCTCAACAATACATGCAATCTGCAACCTGTTTGCAGATAAACCTTGTGTTTACTCACTGATAAACACCTTTGAACTTACAGATCTGAAATCTGTAACCTGCGCACCCACTTTCAGTCAATACAGTCGAAGTCACAGCGTACCCTGAAACTGTTGTCCGCAACCTTGCGGCTCTAAAACGGGCCCTGAAACGGCCTCAGATGCCCAAAATAACTGCGGAAATGCCCTAAAGGGCTTAATCTACAGAATACACATCGCTCTTCGCGCACACCAAATCTCACTGCAATCTGAGATTTTTGCTCTGCCCTGCTTCCGGTGCCTCCACAGGTACTATCCAAGAGAAAGAGTTGAAGGATGGGAGAGCTTCTTACCCGTGGCTTGCTTGCTCGAACCTTGCTTCTTCTCCTTTGTTTCAACCTTCGAAATCAGCCTCTCTCAATGGCGCGGCTCTGATACCATGTCAAGAATCGCGTGGTGGAGGGGGTTGCTCAAGATGCTGCGCCGAACACACACAGAATGCACAAGGAGAAGCTCACTCAAGAGACAAGAAGAGAGATGGAGGCCAAAAACATTAGGGGAGTTTTGAGGTCTCGAAAATGCCCTGTAAGAGATCCTAGAGAGAGAAAACAATTTACGAAATAAAATCATTTTATAGAATTTTTAAAAGGTTTATATTTTGGTAAGTTAAAATATCAAAATTCGTTAATAAGTCATTGTCGTGATATTCTCGTGGTCACATCAAACCTAGAAATCTAGGTCGCCATAAAGTTGGCAAGGTTGTCATAATGAAGATCTTACCTCTCCTCATTAAAGTGAAAAGTAATATTCAATTTGAATTTTGGTGGATACTCGATTGCCTCCCTCCATCGTTTCTCCATCGTTTCTCTCTTCTTTTTTTCTCCTCCTTATTAGTCTCTTCTTTGTTTTCGTTCTTGCTTCTAATCATATCCTTAGCTATGGATCAATCACCCAATGATCTCTGTAACTCAGCTATGGATCAATCATCTAATGATCTCTGTAGCTCTCATAAAAGACCTCTCTATCATCTTCATATTGAGTTGGACAGTGAGTATGAACCGATAAGAAAGAGAACAAAATCTATCACGGTTACAGAGTCTATGAAACATATACTGAAGTTTGAAGGAAAGAAGAATATTGATCTTTGGTTAGATGGAAAGCTATATCCCAAAGATCCTAGCAGAAATAGCACTCCTCCTTTCTATAATAGCTCGTCATTAATGAGGTTTATTGGCGATGGCTACAATGGATTTTTAGGTTATACACTTAATCTTGTTGCAGAAAAGGATATCCTTGGACTAGAGAATCATCTTTTGATGAAACACAATATAGAGTTGTTGCAGAAGCTAGAGGATTGTCAACAAAAAATTCATTCATTGGAAAAGCGTATCAAAGCTTATCAACAAAAGCAAACTTTATTAGGCCTTCGAAATCGACAAAGAGCTCTTAAAAATATTGAGAATCTCAAATGAGGAGGAGGAGGCTGTGGTAAAAGAATCCAAGCAGCAAGGTATATTTTTTTTCACTTGAAAAATCTTAAATATGGCTTTATTTAAACTACTTGCATTGATTTGTGATGTTAATTTTGCTTAGATCTCTTCTACAACCAAATGCAAGTGAAAGAGATTCTTTAAAAGCAGCTCAGTTTTATTATCATCTTCTTCCTTCAGTGGTTTCAAAGGATATTTTGGAGAAGAAGAAATTTAAAAAGGCAAAGAAACAATGCTTGGAGTCATTTGTGAAGGATCATTCTTTGGATTCTGAGTTAGTACAGAAGACACTGGATAGTATTGGTATCAGTCGAGATGCTTATATGCAACTTTTCCAACTTTTACAATCAAATATGAAGCAAGGACAGGTACACAATTGCATACTTCCGAAACCATTTGTGGTTAGGACTATCAGACAGAGAGTTAATAACAAAGTGATGGAGATTCTAGGTGAGCCTTTTCATATCAAGGCTAGCTTCAAGGGCAAGAAAAAGGAGGTTACATTCAATGAATTTAACAATATTTTCCTTGACTTGCCCACCCTACAATGCTTAATGATCAAATTTTATGACTTGTCAGTAGTTGAGGCACAGGGAGTGGCTAGATTTGTGATTAAACTTGATGAAAGTGAGATTCTGAAATGTAAAAAATTGGAGAGAATCTCTATCACCTTGATGAATAGAGCACTTTCGTCAAGTCATTGCAATCACTCAACATCATTTAGTGTTCAATCTGAATATAACATCTGGTGGCTAGGAGCATTTGAGGTAGATACTGAGAATTTTGATATACTATATTGGGTTTTTCATCAAACATCAATACCTAATGTTATTCAAAGGCAACAAGCAGGAGAAGAGCTATTTGTTGAAGGATTAGGGAACTACAGGATTGAGTGGCACATAGCTGGTGACCTAAAGACACTCAAATGTATGTATAATGTATCAAAGGGAGCTAACTCGAGATCTCCTTGCTTATACTGCATGTCACCAGCTGTAGAGTTAAACTCAAGCAATTGGAATAGAGCTCCCTCTAGGCACAATAAGGATCCACAGTTTAAACCAGTCTTGGACATTCCTTTAGCGAATGCCCATATTTGTACACTTCATGCACTTTGCAGGATAATCGAAAAGCTTGTTCATCTCTATATAGGATTTGCATGGAAGTTGAAGCCATTATCAACTAGAACAGATGCTATAACAAAGGTTGAAAAAGTTCTCTCTGCAATTGGTTTGCATGGTGGCAATGTTGTTATTGAACCAGATCTTCAAAAGTCTAAGGATGGTAATTGTGTCCCAAAAAAACCATCTATTGGTGGAGTGAAGGCTAGAAGGTTTCTAGGCTTTCATGGGAGACTTGGCAAGATAAACTCGAGAAATGGTGGCTCAACTATTAAATTTAATCAGTGGAAATCCCTACATAATGCAGTTAAGGATCACACTGATAATGGACAAGCTCGAAATAGAAAAGCTAAAGTTTGGGAAACACTAGACAAAGTGTTTTTTTATTGTGATAAGACTGAATGGAATGACGATGATCTCAAAGACTTTAAAAACCAATTGAACCTTTTCAAAAAGGCGATGACAGAAGCTTGGGGTGATCAACACTTTACTCACTATATGGTAAGAAGTTTGTATATGTTTGTTTCTTCATTGTCGAACTCATATAATGTTTTTTAATAACTTTCCTTATTTGTTGACTATGCAGCATATTCTATACAACCATGCTCCATACTTTATTAAACAATATGGATCTCTATCTATCTGGTCAACCCAAGGTATGGAAAAATCACATTATCAAGCAAGAACAAAATATTTCAGACATACAAGACATGGAGGTGGAAGACACAAAGCCAACAGTTTATTAGAGGTCTTTCAATGGTTCTATCGACAAATTTGGCATAAATTCAAGCTTAAAGATACAACCACATCAAGCAATACATCATCTTTAGCAAGGACTATACAAATTGTTACCCAAAGAAGAAAAGATAGATATTTAAATTCTTGCGCAAAGCAAAGATTTACAGAATGGTTACAAACCAAACAAAGAGTTGGGAAAAGATGGGTTTCAAGAAACCCTTAATCTTTGGCATCTTCTAGTCTGATTGTGTTGCAGAAGAGTCCTTAGTTTCAGGCACCTCAACAGGGCCTTCAGTGGAGTCCTTGGTTTCAGGTAGCTCGACAGGGCCTCTAGAGGAATCTTTTGTTTCATCCCACTCAATAAGACCTCTGTATTTCAAAAACTCTTGTTTTCGATAGCCCGGAAGAAGCTTCAAATTCTTACTATCTCCTACATAAGAGAGCAAATAGGAGCCAAGAACTCCAAAATATCCAGCTCTAGATCCACTGTATCCAGGCATAAAGCCAAAAACTCTTATGGCTTCTTCCTTCTCCACCAAAATGATCTTGTCCAAACCTCTGAGATTCAATAACCTTTGAGATAGCTCTCAAAGCCATCATTGGTAGACTTGGAGAGCTTGACAATCTACTATGATATATTACAATTGTTTGATTGTTTAAGTTTCCAATATAATGGCCAAGGCTTTGATTTTTTCCAAGCTTCATTGGCCTAGAGCCCTTGGCCCTTCCAAGAAAGTTGTCCAGATCTTCAATCTCAATCTATAGAACAAACCACAACAGTACAAGATATAAGATATTTATCTATAATGCATAATAAAGTCTAACATAAACTCAATGGGTAACTTCGAATTATATTTCATACCTTAGGGTGTTCATCTTCTTCAAGAAGACTATCATCATAAAGATTTATTGAACTCTTGGGCTTCTCATCTGATGGTGACTTCAATCTCTCTTCATACCCTACATCATCAATATGAAGTTTCTTCTGGACTTGCAAGAACTCTTCTTCTGTAGGTAGCCCCCCCTTTTCGTATTCTATGATCTGATTAATACATGTATGTAAGGCTATAGAGCTATCTTGGAAATTCTCTCCCTCAACATCAAGACTTGCTAGTGGTTCTTGTTCATAACCTATAAAATTCATGTCATTTTTGCCCCAACCTGCAAGGATTGCTAAGCAATAATCTTCTCTAAGATCAAAAAGATGTTGAATATCATTTAGCAACACATATCTCTTCTTGTTGATAAGATAAGTGGGAAATGTTGGAACACAGGCAAGAGGACCTTCTTCATCAACCTGTGCACTTGGCTCAATCTCCTTTTCTTCCACCATTGTGATATTGTCACTCTTGAATAAACCTACATCAAAACCTTGGACAAGTTGATTCTCAACATCTTCTTGGAACATCTCCTCCTTCTCTTCGACCTCCTTATCCATACTTGCAATATCCTCTAGCTTTCTCTGTTGGTCTATATCTGGAGAAGAATTTTCCATGTACTGAAGATACACAATAAATCCAACGTCCTTGTGGATTAGAAGGCATTGGTGTTGATACCTGTGGAAAGGGCAACATGTTTCTTTCTTTCTGAATTCCTCATCAATGAGGTTGAACCTACCGAGCAAAGTTGACCTGGATGTATTGGTGGCTCCCATGACATCACTATAATGAACAAATCCATTGACTTCCAAACCTTGCACATGTCTATCATAAAAACATCTGTACTCCTTAAGTTTATCATCAAGATCCTCTAATAACTCCTTCAAATCAAAAGGAACATTGAAAATTTCCCTGATATAGCAAAACTTGGAAGAATTTCCAGTGATGTGTAAAAAATCAAAGAGCCTATCATCAGATGTCTCAATTATCTCCTCCTCATCCATTCCTTCCAGAGATAGCTTCCTCTTTGTCATTTTGACCAGAAAAATATTTATCCCTGAAAAAAAAAAGCAGAAAAGAACCAATATCCAATAAAACAAGATGATATCATGGAAAGAGGCCCCAACATTGATTTTCCAAGACAAAAAAATCAAAACAGGAGAATTTTTTTAGTTGACCGGTGAAACGCGAAAATTCAAGTGTGTAAGGCAAATGCCTGTGAAGGAATCGCGTTTCATCAGACACTAGCTTGAAGACAAAAATTATTCTAAAATGTGGCCGGTGAAACGCGATACTAAGAAAAATATCATCAACAGAGACATTGTCTCGCGTTTTACTTGTCAAAAATTGCAAATGAAGAAAAGAAACATGAACAATAAATAAATTCTATGGAAACACACAAATTGATGATATAATCATTTTTGGAAAAGATATGCTGCATTTGAAAGATAGAAAGCACATAACATCTTTAATTGTTTAAGTGTTATAAAACATTCTTTCTATATTAATCAAATTTATTTTGTTAAAATGCTTGTGATAAAAAAAATTGTTACCTATCAAAGATTGTTGAACTGCTCTCCACACAGGATGTAAGGACCTTGAAGGGAAGTCGAGACGAAATTTTGGCAGAGAAGAAGACAATGTCGGAGAAATGGGTTTGAAATGCTTTTATATCGACCGTTAAGCATGTGGTGATAGTTCCAACGAAAAAGTTTGTGTAATAATGGAAATACACGTGTGTGACTTAACACAGTGTAATAAACTCCTCAGAAGACGTGCGCATTCTCTTTTTCCAAAAATACGTTTTACGTGTATTAAATAACCCTTTTCCAAGTAAATAAAAAATTCCGATAAGCGAGAGTACGTCACACGTGTGTTATTAACACTTTGCGAAGAACGTTGAGTCCATGCAAATTCACCGCCTTCAGCTTTCATCGCATTTCATCGCTACTCCATCTTTGTTTTTGGTGTTCCTTCCAGTCTCCACGCATTTTCTTCCAATCTCCAAGCATTTCACTGCTTCCCCAACAAAGCAAACCTTCAAGCATATTGTCATCTTTAGGCTGAGATTGTGAAGAACAAGCTAAGAAGAAGGTATGGTTTCTGCATCTTGCTTTTCAATAACAAGCTCCATTTAATGCATTGTTTTGATATTTTTCCTTAATCCTTTATGTTATTATTAGCTCATGACCACTACAAAAGAATTTTTTCCACAGTGAAAGCATTCCTTAATATTGTGGATATTTAAGAAAATCTTACTGTGATCTGCATGAGGTATCTGAAATCCATGCTGCTGTAAATAATTACTTATCTGAGAATTCCATGCTCTCGGTGCCTGTTTCTTTCCTCCCTAATTCTATGGATATTTTAAGTAATCTTAAAAGCTTTCCTTGGATCAAAGCTCTTTTTTCTTGGTTTTGTCAATTTTTATGCTATTCATGAGCTGTCCGGTGAAACGCGAAAATAAGGTACTTCAAGCAGGTTTCCTGGCTTAAATTCGCGTTTCACTGGACACAATGGACAACAAGTCCGGTGAAACGCGAAAAGAAGCAGCTGCAAGGAGGCGCCTTGCTTGACACTCGCGTTTCACTAGACAGCTCGAGAAAAATTCAGCTGATACGAGAAAACGCCATGCAGCATAGATAACTCTTGTCTGGAACTCGCGTTTTGCTTTACATGCTGGAGAAGAAGTAACATATGTTTTTTTGGCAGATGGCTAGGACTAAGGCAATAGCAAGAAAAGAGAAGATTGATCCTAGGGATTTAGCATCAAAGATTCATCAGTCTTCAAAGCCTCAGAAGCTCTCTAGAAAGTCAAAGCCAAGGAGAAGGTTTTCTCAAAATGTCAGGTGTCTAAGGGAGATTAGGAAGGCAGTAAATGCTCTTGACAATGCAATTCCAAAGTTGTCTTTTCAGAGGCTTGTCAGGGAAATTTGTGACAGATATAGTTTGGATAGTTTCAGATGGACAAGAACAGCTCTTAATTGTATACAAGAAGCCACAGAGGATTTTCTAATTGAGTTTTTCCAAGATGCCTACATTTGTGCTGCTCATGCTCATAGGCTCACACTCATGGACAAGGACATGGTAATTCTTAGGAGGCTAAGATATAGATTTTCAAAGGTCCTTGAGCCAATTCCCCTCACTGATATGAAGACATTTAATATCCTTAATGTGCCCCCAGCTAGAAGAAAGAAAGATGATTCTGGTGTCAGGGTTGAGGATGTCACCCATGAGAAGGATACAAGGCAACATGAAAAAGAGGAGAAGGCTAAAGAGGAACAAGCAGATAAATGGAGAGAGTATAGGAGGCAAAGGGTTGAAGAAAGGGAAATAGAGCAACTAGAGTCCTTTGAAAATGAGCTAGCCACCCTTCTTGAAGCAACTAATCCAAAAGGATTCAGTGTGTTTTGTTTCTTACCTGGTGACTTAGGCAAAAGAACTGAGGTTATCTCCTTTGATACTGCATGTGTTCAGATTCTTAAGGATAAAAGAAGAGAAGTAAATGACAGTCTTATTCTTGCTGGCCTAAGGTATGTCCATCCATAATTACTTATACTTTTTGATATTTTTTTAGCAATAAGATTTTTCTTGTTTATACTCACTATTTCTATGCCTTTTCTAGGTGTATAATGCATGAGTTTCCTTTGGATATACAACAAAAAATTGAGGTTTTTGATCCATCTATCTCATTCTTTATGAGGAATGAGCTTGATGCAAGTTTTATTGAGCACTGGCTCAATTTGATTGACTTCGATACTTTGGAGCTGCTTATAATTCCATATAATGAAAAGTAAGTGATTCAATATTCTATTAGAGTTTTTGAGATTTTATCCTACTAATTTGTTGAGATATGATTGCTTTTAGTTCTCATTGGAGCTTGATTGCAATAGACCTTGTGGATAAGCAATGCTTTTTAATCAACTCTATGAAAGGAAGCCATGGAAATGCTAAATTGTAAGTTATATTATCCAAGGGCTCCTTGATATTTCAATTCTTTTTTTTGTAAGTACTCTAAATTTCAACATATTTTATATACAGAGGTGCCAAAAGATTAATTGAAGAGCTAGAGAAAAGACCCCCTATGCCATCTGATTTGCTTGCAACAATGCAATATAGACAAGTTGCAGTAAGTTATTCATTAAAATAATTGAAACATGAGTTTGTTCTATGAACTACCATTCGTCCTCTTTATAGTTTTACTTTGTGTTGGTGGTTGCAGTGTCCCCATCAGGATGATAGCCATTCTTGTGGCTGGAGGGTGATTGCA
Source organism: Lygodium microphyllum (assembly GCF_053477565.2). Taxonomy (NCBI): domain Eukaryota; kingdom Viridiplantae; phylum Streptophyta; class Polypodiopsida; order Schizaeales; family Lygodiaceae; genus Lygodium; species Lygodium microphyllum. The sequence continues at coordinate 45,869,909 of NC_141163.1, read as the reverse complement.
AATGCTAGAAGAATGGTTAACTTTGTTTATCTTAATGATGATAAACATGTAAAGGTAATATGAAAGATGCTAAACTTTAAGATAGATATTAATTGCAAATAGTCCATTGATGATAAAAATATAGTCTATTGTAAGAACAATAATGAACTAAAACTCTTTTTTCTATAAATGTGTGACAGTTTTCGAAGGATTGCTATACATCTGAGCATATTTGGTACATCAGAGCAAAGCTCTTGAAGTATATGATAATCAATTGTATACAACCAACAACAGAGATTGGTGGGGATTTGCACCATGAAGGAGATGCGGTGCCTATAACCACGGAAGGCAAATCCACAGCTTCAACACCTTCTATACCCAAGACATCAAAGAAAGGCAAAAGGACTCCTAGAAAGGATAGTTCTCCAAAAAAGAAATAGCTTTGCCATATCGCCTTGTAGGCCTTCATATATAGAAATTTGCCCTTCAGCCCTTGTATATCTCATAGAGATGGTAGATAGACATCTGCTACAAAATTTGTACATGTATTTTATATTGATAGTAAAGATATCTTTTCTTGAATGTCATTGCAGTGTATTTTATTTTCTCTCCTTTTCGATATCTGCAAAAAATAAATTACAAATGTTTGTTAGTTAGAAAGTGAGATCTTGATATACATCTAAGTAGATATAATATGATGTGAAAACTTACTCGTTTCTTGTCAAGTTGGAATACAAAGGAGCATGGTAGTTCAATGTCTTCATTTTGTAAATCCATCCTCACTTGATGTAGCGTACATGATTTTCTGATCTTTAAGATTGCAATAATATACTCGTTGAACCAAATATCAAGATCCACAATAGGATCCTTGCTGAAATCATTAAGATTCTGGTCTAAAGCAACTAGACTACTACCAACAAAATGCCATCGACTATAGTAAAAGCTAAGGATAAAATTTTGAGTAGCAATCATATATTTACAAGCTATAGAGTCTTGATCTATCTTACATATAATTTTTCCTTCTGTCCTTGTATCCCATCCTTCATCAACAAATTGTATGATATGATCATATGTTAGTCTCTTCACTGAAAGCATGGTTTTTGTTATTCTTATCTCCATATTAGAGAAGAAATCAATAAATATATTAATAGGCATAAATAAAGTAACTTTGCTTAGCCTACTTGAGATATTAGATTTTAGTGCTTTCTGGATCTCAGAAAATATCTTACATCTATAGCCCTCACTAGTAGCTGGACTTGGCAAAGGCCACTCAAAGCTTGAAAAATTTGGCAAAGGAAGGAGTTTTATTGATCCCCATTGGCAACACCGCATAGGAATAACATAAGAATGGTCATAAAAGAATATTCCATTCTCTGCAAGCTCTGTCTTCTTTCTACCTCTATACATTTCTTCTCCAATTGAACCATGTATAACATCAATAACATCAATAATAGATTCCACTGGTTGCCATTCCTCAAGATTAGAGGGATAGACATCTACAAGACAAACAAATATTATAATGGAAAAACCTAAACCATGTTTAAGAAAGGAAAAACTTTAAGAATCAAATTCTTACAATTTGGTCTATGCATTGGAAGCTTTGAAGATCCAGGTTTCAAACACAGCTCTCTATGCATGAACACATGTTGCACTAGTACCTCTTTGATACTATTCTTATTTGCTCCAAGCTTAAAATATCGGATTCTGCCCTTCCAAGCAGAGATAAACGAGCTCTCATGTCTTTGCCTTTTTCCACGTTTTGCTTGTTGCATGGTGATCCAACTACCTTTGCTAATGATAGTAGGAATCCATCTTCCATCAGTTTGGAATGAGTTAAACACTGATATGGATGTGATTTGGGAGCTTGGACGCCTTGTTGAAGGTCGAATTTCTGTATCCATGGTAGAAGAGAGAGATACATGCAC